>NC_083236.1:68244545-68436964 GCF_032191835.1 Heteronotia binoei | reverse complement strand
TCATCTTCTTCTTCTTCTTCTTCTTCTTCTTCTTCTTCTCCAAGCCAATCAGAAATATGGCAAATACATTTAAAGTTAAAGATGCTTTATTTCCATCTCTCCCTCACTCCTCCCAGCCCATCTATTTTCCTTTCTTCCTTCCCTTCCTCCCTCCTTCCCTTCCTCCCTTCCTGTCTTGCGTCCCTCAAACACCTGACATTCATGTCTTGCGGCTCTCAAACATCTGATGTTTATTCTATGTGGCTCTTAAGTTAAGCAAGTTTGGCCAGCCCTGCTCTAGAAGAGTTGATCTTTATAGCCATGTAATTCCAGGACCCACTTGGAAGCTCATAACCCTCTCTGTGTGTTGACTGGCTTTGACTCTTTCTCATCAGCCTCCAAAAGTAAGTCACCAATTCTGTCACAGTTCTGCCGCCTGTATCTCTCCACGAGTCATTGCTCTGGGGCAGCCTGTTTAATGAGGAGGAACATTTAGAACGGTAACTCATGCAGAGACACAGGAGTGGGCTCCTCCGAGTACAGGCCATTCTTGCCTTTACAAATGCTAAAAGTAAACCTTCTTTTTAAACTCCAGGATTGAAGTGTGGCTCAGCTACTGGGAGTTTGGGACACATTAAAGAAGGAGGTTGACGGAGTAAATTAAAGACTCACGGTCCCTCTCTCCAGTGGCGTGAAAACACAGCTGATCTAAAAAGTGTGTTCATTGCTACCTGCCGTGAAGCTAAACACAGATGCACAGGTCGAAGCTGCAGTGCGTGTCGATTCTACGCATCACGCATTCCTGATAAGATATCCCAGATGCTTGAGGGGTGAAAATGGTAGCTACAGTTTTCTTGAATATAAACTCGCTCTTTTAAAATGAAATAAAAAAGTGTACAATGCTTGGGGGGGCTAGGAACAGGAAGATCCTACTTTGGAGAACTCCCCTTGGTGCATCTGTGTCAACTTCATACTCTCCCCCCCCCCCCCACCCACGCACCCCTTCTCTGCTTGGCCTCTGATGCTCCTAGAAACATTTCTGGGCTATTCAAGGCAGCTCTCGGAGGAAATACTGATTCATGAATGGAGGCCAACAGCTGTGTTCTAAAGTTAACTTCTGGTCATGCAGTGGGCAGGGAGGATGGAAGGGCGGAATACCTTTTGGGGTTTTTTTTAAACATCTCCTTGGGATGACTCATGACTGTAGTCAAGGCGGAAGCCTGCCACAGACAGGGAATTCGCTGCCTCCGTCTGGAAATGCAAGCACAAGGGTTTTTTTTAAAAAAAATCCACTCCTTGCCCGCTCTGCAGTCACACCCACCTCTAAGAAAAATAACAGCAATACACTTCAGATAGATAGATAGATAGATAGATAGATAGATAGATAGATAGATAGATAGATAGATAGATGATAGATAGATGATAGATAGATAGATAGATAGATGATAGATAGATAGATAGATAGATAGATAGATAGATAGATAGATAGATAGATAGATAGATAGATAGATAGATAGATAGATAGATAGATAGATAGATAGATGAGTCCCGTGGCACAGAGTAGTAAAGCTGCAGTACTGTAGTCGGAGCCCTCTGCTCACGACCTGAGTTCGATCCCAGCGGGTTCAGGTAGCTGGCTCGAGATTGACTTAGCCTTCCATCCTTCCAAGGTGGTTAAAATGAGGCCCCAGCTTGCTGGGGGGGGGGGGGGGGAAGGGTAGAGGACTGGGGAAGGCAATGGCAAACCATCCCGTAAAAAGTCTGCTGTGAAAATGTTGTGAAAGCAACGTCACCCCAGAGTCAAAAATGACTGGTGCTTGCACAGGTTATATATGTATATATGTATATATTATGGCACGCACACACAATCAGAACTTCCTATATAGAAGACGGCCTGTCCCAAAAATATGCAATTGGATATCCAACTGCTTTGCTTGTTCTTTTGTTAATTTATTTCAGTTTTTAACTGTCCTTGAAAGCTGCCTTGAACCACCAAGATGGGCAGGGGGTAGCGTTTTCTTATTAAGACATTTTCCCTCTCTGCCTTCACCCTCGACAGAGGGTGTGCTTTCCGCTGGTGGGCAACTACTCATCATCTGAGTAACTCGGTTAGCATGGAAATGCAAAGAAAGAGTGAACAAAAAAATCAGACCGTTCCACATTTGCATCTAATCCTGGCTGGTTTCTTAATTGTTTGCTCAAATTCAAGTCCTTGGATGGTTTAATAGAAGGGATTTTCCTCATGGCCAGTAGGCATCACAGTTTCTACAGTCATCAAGTTACGCATACAGCCTGTCCTCACATGTGTGCATTTAACTCAAGGTTATGCGATATCATAAGAGGTGTCATCAGGCCTGGGATTCAGTGGGAGCTCACAGGAGCACAGCTCCTGAACCTTTCTAAGAGTTCCACCTCCTTGTCCATTGAATAGTAGGTGCAGCTGCATAACAATCCCTGGATGAGCTCCACCACCTATTTTTCTACAAAACAACCCCTGGGTGTCGTCATAAAACTGCACAGATCTCCAGCAGAATACGCATTCACCATTGCGAACCAGTATTGATGGTCTCCAAAGACTGAAATGAACACCGTTTGGCACAAGATCAAAACACTGCAAAAGAATAGAGAGCGTGGGGATCGTGCGCTGCTTCCTTTTGTCTGTCTTGACTTCAGGCTTTCTATAATTTTGAAGTTTTGGTTGAACGGCAAACGTGGGTCTGAAACCTGCGATTAATGAAATTCAGCAGCAGTCCAAATTGCATGGCTGTGGAGCAGCTGCCGAGAATTCCTCAAGGAAGTTGTCTGTCTTCAAAAAAATGCATGCCCGCTACTCCTATTACCAGGGCTTTTTTGGTAGCAGGAACTCCTTTGCATTTTAGGCCACACACCCCTGGTGTAGCCAATCCTCCAAGAGCTTACAGGGTTGTATAAGTGTTTGAGTGTGCAAGTTATTTGCGGCGTTCTGTAAGCCTACTGTAAGCTCCAGGAGGATTGGCTACATCAGGGGGTGTGTGGCTTAATATGCAAAGGAGTTCCTGCTATGTGAAAAACCCCCCCCCGCTTATTACTCTCTGTGAGGAAAGCAAGGGAGGGGGAGGTATTCTACAGTGAAACTGAGCAAGGGGTGGGTGAGCTCGGATAATTTGAGAGACCAGCATCCAGCTCCATTCTGAGAAATTGTCAATAGAAAGAAGGAAGCCGGTAAAGAAGCTTTATTGAAATTAAGCAGACGCAGGATGAAAGCGAAGATGGCCAGGTTCCATCAAGCAATCCAAATGAAAGAGACAGCTGTGCAAACAAATGCAACCAACACAACCCCGAAAGGGTACACAGCCGTGAACGCCGCAAATAACTTGCACACTCAAACACTTATACAAAATACTTAGTATATTCACAAATACATGAACTCACACGTGCTGGGTTCACAAATACATGAACGTGTGAGTTCATGTATTTGTGAATATATTAAGTATTTTGTATAAGCGTTTTGAGTGTGCAAGTTATTTGCAGCATTCACGGCTGTGTACCCTTTCGGGGTTGTGTAGGTTCCACCAAGCAGCAAAGATCTTAAGAGGCAAGTTTTGCGAGGGACCTAATGCCCTTGTAACGACGCAACGCGCACTGGGCTACATTGCTAATAACTTCCCCTTTTAAATCAAGGCGAAACCTCCTAATGGCTTCTTCATTTGGCAGGCAGAGCGCAGCAACAATTAAAGCAACTATGCTTTGAAGACCCGAGCCAAGAAAGTGAACCGATCCGTAGAGCCTCAGAGCAGAGAGACTGGCGGAAGACGAACTTCCCCTCGGTTCGGGGCTGGTTAGGAGGAATGATGGTAGGGTCGCCAATCTCCACGTGGGTAGCAGGGGAGCCCCTAAGGGTTCTGTGATTAAACCAGCCTCCAATATAATCAACAAATTTTCATTGAAATGTATAAAGGAAACATAAACAACCACTTAAAGCAGTGAATTGTACATAAGGTGAAGTCATGCGGTATGCTCAGTCCTTTATAAGGACAAAATTAGGTAAAGTATTATAATATGCACAGTCTTTCTTGGGACCAATAGGCCTCCAAATGGTTTCAGCCAAGAACTGGCAAAGTAGTCTTCTTCACAAGTCAAACTGCCGTAGAAAAAAGCCAACAGTAGCAGACAGCTACGAAGGCGGCGTCTCTCTGCCTCCCTTTCTCTGAAGCTTCCACAGGCTTAATGCAAAAGATTACAATTTTGATAATGGAAATTAATCCAAATGCAATGAAAGGTATGTTTATAATGTGGTGCTCCAGCGACCAAATGACTCCCCTGCTAGTCATTTATCTGTGATTCTCTATTCATATTGGGTTATTTAATCTCCACGTGGGGGCAGGGAATCCCCCAGTTTGGAGGCCCTTCCCCAGCTTCAGGGTCATCAGAAAGTGGAGGGGGGGAGTGAAATGTCCGCTGGGCACTCATTATTCCCTATGGAGACCGATTCCCATAAGTTATAATGGAGAATTCAACTGTGGGTATCTGGGGCTCTGGGGGGGGGGCTGTTTTTTGAACTAGAGGCACCACATTTTCAGCATAGCATCCGATGCCTCTCCTCAAAAAAACCTCCAAGTTACAAAAAGATTGGACCAGGGAGTCCAATTCTATGAGCCCCCAAAGAAGGTGCCCCTATCCTTCATTATTTCCAGTGGAGGGAAGGCATTTAAAAGGTGTGTGGTCCCTTTAAATGTGATGGCCAGAACTCCCTTTGGAGTTCCATGATGCTTGTCACAACCTTGCTCCTGGCTCCACCCCCAATGTCTCCTGGCTCCACCCCCAAAGTCACTCCAGATAATTCTTGAATTTGGACTTGCCAACCCTAAATGACGGCCCTGCATGCATTTTACTTTCTAACCGGCCTGATGGCTTTGCAACCACCACCCCCAGCAGCATTTCTTCCCACTTACGCTTGGCTTCTTCAACCTTTTAACAAATATAATTAGAAAGTCAGCAGACCATTCGGTGGAGGCGGGTGGGGAAGGCCAGGCCGCAGAGAGCCACCTCTGCCTTTCCCTCTCTGGTTAGAAAAGAGGCCAGGTTATGTAACCGAATCCTCGTGCAGTGTCATGTCGAGCAAAGCTAGGATAAACTCCATGATACGCTTAAAAAGCAAAACAGCCTTCATCGTTTTACGAATAGCTCTGTAAGCGCTGCCAGGATATTAGGGTGAGTAGAGTGTGTGTGTGTGGGGGGGGGGGAACTAGCTTTGGCCTTCAGCAACTGGGCCAAACTATAACAAGCGGGATTTAAACTCCAGCCAGGAATCAATAGTGGGTCATCCCCCAAAACCTATTTTGAAAGCCCCGCTGAGGCCTGGGATCAGCAGAACCAGATGCAGTCCAGAACAAAGTTCCTGGGCCGCAGCTGTGCCGAAGGGGAACTCTGAGGAGCGGCAGATTATCACACAAGCATGCCGGATGCTACAGGAAAGCCAAACCTGTCCACTTGTGTTTCCAGACACAAGTTTCAAGTTCTTCCCTCTATCGCAGGAGTGGCCAAACTGGGGCTCGGAAGCCACATGTGGCTCAGGTCGCCAAGTCCAATACAAGAAATATCTGGGGACTCAGGGGGTGGAGCCAGGAACGAGGGTGTGGCAAGCGTAACTGAACTCCAAAGGGAGTTCTGGCCATCACATTTAAAGGGACCGCACGCCTTTTTAAATGCCTTCCTTCCGTAAGAAATACCGAAGGCTAGGGGCACCTTCTCTTGGGGCTCATAGAATTGGACCCCCTGGTCCAATCTTTTTGAAACTTGGGGGTTATTTTGGGGGAGGGCCGCTGGATGCTATACTGAAAATTTGGTGCATCTACCTCAATAAACAGCCCCCCGAGAACCCCAGATACCCGTGGATAAATTCTCCATTATTTCCTATGGGAATAAGTCTCCATCGGGAATAGAAGAGTTCACAGCACACGTTTCTCTCCCCACCCCCTGCTTTCTGATGACCTTGAAGCAGGGGGAGGGCCTCCAAACCGGGGGATCCCCTGCCCCCACCTGAGGATTGGCAACCCTACATGCGGCTCTTTCACACATATTGTGTGATTCTCAAAGCCCCCACCGCCCTATCAGCCATCTTCGAGAAGGCATTTCTCCCTTTAAATCACTCCTCCAATCCAAGCCATCTGGCAGCCTGGAGAATGCATTGAAAGTTAAAGTTGCTTTCTTTCCCACCTCTCTCTCCCTCCCCATCTTTTTCCCTTCTGTTAAATACTGGGTCCAATGTGTAAGAGTTCAACCAGGAGCACGCTTCATTGATAACGACATACTAAGGCAAAATGGCGACCCTGCTTGCGTGCCCGCAAAAAGAACCGCCCCTCCAGATCCCCGTACCAAATCACGGCATGCAGGTTTCACATCAAGACTGCTCTTTGGTTACTGTTTAGCATCCAGATCTCAAAATGTATCATCGTGTCTCAAACGCTTCCGCTGCTGCCCAGGTGCGCAAAAGTATCCCGCCGAATATAAAGTCCGGTACAGAACTCCTTCCTCCTGGGATGGTGAAGTTGGTTCCTTATTCGCAGTTCCTTATTCATGAATTCAATAATAATAATAATAATAATAATAATAATAATAATAATAATAATAATAATATTTTATTTATACCCCGCCCTCCCCGCCTAGGCAGGCTCAGGGCGGCTAACAGGACATGGTAAAACCATGATACAGATAAATAACAGATAATATAATTAATAATTTAGACAATAAAACCAATAAAACAGTATGACAATAAAATACAGTCGAGTGGCGTATAAGATGGCTCGGTATTCCTGATCTTATCAGGGGTTCTGTCTTTAAAAGCTAGCTGGAAGAGGGCAGTTTTGCAGGCCCTACGGAACTGGTTAAGATCCCGTAGGGCCCGCACCTTTGGGGGGGCCTTTGTGGAGAACGCCTGTTCTCTGGTAGCTTTTAATCTAGTTTCTTTTAATCAAAAACACTGAAGAGAGTTTGAAAGCTCTGAAGCCCAAAATAAGGTCTGGAGCCCCATATATTATACACCTATGGCATTATACTCTGTTGAGGTTCCCATTCTCCAGGAGTTTCCCCACCTGGGGTTGGCAACCCTGCCACCTGGGCACGCACACCCACTTATGATCCAAAAGGGATGAAGAATCCACTGGTATAAAAGCTTCAAAGTCTGGGTGTCAGGAAGAAGTCACTGCCTTTCTCCGCTCGATGCCGCAAGCAAAAGCCACCTGTTTCTAACAAAACTTGAAATACAAAAAAGGTATTGAAACAGACCGGTTAGGGAGATCTTAAAACCGTCTCAGGTTTACACGGCATATGAGTCAACGGGGAAATGTGACAGTTGTTGCTTTGTTCCGTTACCACTGACTTCACCAGGCTGAAAGGGAGCTAAGAGAACGTCATTCAAATGACACTTAAGACATTCCACGGGCCGCCTTTCCACCAGCACGGCACGGTAATCCCTTTACGACATCTTATTTTGATGGCTGAAGCAGGGAAATGCCTTGTAAATCACATCCTTTCCTGACATGCTCCAGTCACACTTTGGTAAACACCATCTTATGTCAACCCTTCTCTGGTTTCCCTGTCTGTCTCATCCTGTAATTTGCTCGATTTGATGGTTTAGAGAAGTCTGGGAGTCCCTTTCGCTCGCTTGTAATTCTGCTGTACATGATCCGGCTTACCCTACCCGCTGAGTCAAAAACAGCCCTTTTGTGGTTTGTAAATTACACTCTGCAATAGAGAGGGTGGCAGTTTGAGTAGCCCACTCGAAAAGGTTGCCTGGACATTCCGAAGTATTTGGTTCAAGAGAAAATGAGGGGAGGGGAGAAGGAAACTTAAGCAAATAGGAGGTGGTGGCAGCTATATGCAAGAGGGGACTGGATCAACATATGGAGCAGAGGTCCATCAGTGGCTATTAGCCACAAGGTATAGATGGAACTCTCTGGGACAGTGATGCTCTGTATTCTTGGGCTATTTTTTTGTAGCAGGAACTCCTTTGCATATTAGGCCACACACCCCTGATGCAGCCAATCCTCCAAGAGCTTACAGGGCTCTTCTTACAGGGCCTATTGTAAGCTCTTGGAGGATTGGCTGCATCAGGGGTGTGTGGCCTAATATGCAAAGGAGTTCCTGCAACAACAAAAAAAGCCCAGGTGCTATGAGGGCTGTATCCAATGGATACAAATAAGAACATAACAGAAGCCATGTTGGATCAGGCCAATGGCCCATCCAGTCCAACACTCTGTGTCACACAGTGGCCAAAAAAACCAAGTGCCATCAGGAGGTCCACCAGTGGGGCTAGAAGCCCTCCCACTGTGCCCCGTCCAGGCACCAAGAATACAGAGTATCACTGCTTCAGACAGAGAGTTCCAACAATACACTGTGGCTAATAGCCACTGATGGACCTCTGCTCCACATGCTTCCAATCCCCTCTTGAAGCTGGCTACGCTTGTAGTCACCACCACCTCCTGTTGTCATGAACTGTGGACTCCCTCTCTGATTAGTAGGATACCGGCTTGGACTGTGAAATATATATGGATGGGGGGGGGGGGGTCCATAGGTTTGTTCTGCAATTGAGATACTTTTGTATGAAAATTCTAAATATATGAGATGAATGGATTATTGAAGTATTTACTACAATTGGTGAATTTTCTATAGATTGTGTTCGCATACTTTGCGGAGGCTGGTCGCCATGAAAAGTTTTCAGTTGGCTGCATCACCTGGAGTTTGGCAGCCCTAAGCTGAGCCAAGGGGTTCCTTCACAGGCCCGTAGCTACCGGGGGGGGAGGGGGAAGACCCATCTTTTCAACCCCTCCTTCCAACTATACGGCCACTCCATTGGCAGGCCCCCAATCTGTCTCCTTTGCTCACCACCACTCTGAACAAGTAATAGCCTTGCTGCTGGTCTTTTTGCTTTTTTCTCTCCCTTCCCCTAACACAGCGTGCAGAGCAAAAGCGTGAGCTTGTGGAACTCAAGGCAGCTTATAGTGCTGAGAGCCCAGGGGCACCACACCCCAAACAACAAATCCTGCTGTGGGCCCCACATAACATGAAATCCTGTTCCTTTGGGGCCTACAGTGCCGCAGGGGCAACCTGGCTTGGATTCCGGCCAAGAAAATAAGGACAACAGAGCTGGAGTCTACACTCATAGTCATTGTGGACCAGGTCCAAGTCCAAGAGACCCTACGCCAGGGATGTCAAACTCATTTGTTCTGAGGGACGGATCTGACATAAATGAGACCTTGTCGGGCCGGGTCATGTGTGTCACAAAATGTAATACCAGGCAGCGAAGATACAAACTTCATAAAGGACAAACACAATTAAAGATTTTCTGACGGTCCCCCCTCCTCCTCCCCACCTTGTCCATTGAATAGTAGGTGCGGCTGCATAACAATCCCTGGATGAGCTCTGCCACCTATTTTTCTTAAAAGATTAGCATTCTTGCAATATTTCATTTATCTAACAGTCTCCGATAACTGACACCTCTCACTCTGAATTATTGCATTAAAATCTGGAGACAATGTCTGCGCTGTAGCAATCTTGAGTATGCTGTTCAGGCGTTGTTCAGGTGTGTGTCTGTAAGTTGTAAAACTACTTTTCATTTATTCAGATTCATTACAGAAATCTCATGGTCAATGCTTTGAGCATAAGACCCAAGGGTACACATGAAATGGCTGGGCATTGCGAGCTTCCCTCCCCCCACAACCACCCTAAATTGCTTCATGTGCAGGTCAGCCAATAGAGAAAACAGAGGCTTTCCTCTGCAGCTTTTGTGCGATTGAGCCTAGCAAAGCAAGCTGTGATGCAGAAGGAAGCAAGAGAGAGAAAAGGAAGCAGATGACAGTGAGTTGCTCGCAGGCCTGATAAGAGCCCTCTGGGGGCCTGATTTGGCCCTTGGGCTGCATGTTTGACACCACTGCCCTACGGCTCTGCCAACACAAGGGCCGTTTGGCACTGCTTGTGCCAGGGTTGTTTTAACATCCACCCTGTTCTCATCAGCACCACGATCTCTCCTCCAGATTCATTCTCCCAACCACTCCTGTAGGTTTGCATCTCCTGCCACGCCCACAAGAAAGCACGGAAGGGGAAGCAAAAAGGAAAGGTGTTGGGAATGGAACGTCGTGGGAGACGCGTTGCCTCATCTGGTGTATTTCCTCTCTAGCGCCCTGGGATGCGTTCAAGCACTCTGTGAATCCACAGGGGCTCTTCCTTCACCAGTCCTGGCACAGCCAACTGGCTCAGGGGTTGAGCTCGATCTCGGAGAAAGCTTTGGAAACACGAGAGCGGGGAGCAAATGAAGGGCATGGCTTCGGCGGAACAGGTGGCACGGAGAAAACCATTTCTTCTCGGCCCAAGTTTCAAGGCGCAAGTAGTGCATGACATCATGACAAGCAGTATTATGTGCCTTTCCTGGGGCTGTTGTAAGAACTGGCAGGAAGCACAAGCAATTAAAGTCAGCCTTAAACGCTGGCTTTCCTGGCTTCCACGGGGAGGGGGGCAGTTAAGTAATAACGGCAGTGTGGTTTTAATGCATTTCACTAAAGACCACCGGCTTGATCCCTGAAAGACAAAGAAGGAGAGGACAGCGCAGGGCACGCCGGAGATACCAAACAGTTGTGCAGAGATAGACTTTTATGTGATGTGCATTACATAATCACGCCCCCCCCCCCAAGGATAAAATGACTCCAGAGCTCTCTTGGAACCATTACGCCAGCTAATTAGAATGGTATTCCGCTGTGCTGAAATTAATGACTGCGCCGAGGGAAGCCGAGATCTTATCGCTGAGGCTTTCTGAAAGCTTCATTTGCTTGATTTCGAGAACAAGGGGAATGTTCAAAAGTTGCTAATGACCTCAAGCTGTCGACTAGCAGAGTCAAGCAGAAGTGAGATGGTTTGGCTCCACAGCTGAAGACGACACCACACCGAGGGGTGCTCCTGAATGCTGCAGCCGATCTTGCCTGTCTCCCACCCTCCAAATTTAGCAACCCTGCCACTAGCCAGCCTAGGTGATTGGCTAGGGCGCCAGCCTTCTGGGGTCACTGAATTGGGCGCCCTCCCCATGTGGCTCTGTGATGTTGTCAGTGCAGCGGGATACATATAGAATCACAGAGTTGGAAGGGACCTTCAGGGTCATCTAGTCCAACCCCCTGCACAATGCTGGAAACTCACAAACACCTCCCCCTAAATTCACAGGATCCAAATTGCTGTCAGATGGCTGTCTAGCCTCTGTTCAAAAACCTCCAAGGAAGGAGAGCCCATCACCTCCCGAGGAAGCCTGCTCCACTGAGGAACATATGAACATATGAAGCTGCCTTATACTGAATCAGACCCTTGGTCCATCAAAGTCAGTATTGTCTTCTCAGACTGGCAGCGATTGGAGAGCCAGTTTGGTGTAGTGGTTAAGTGTGCGGACTCTTATCTGGGAGAACCGGGTTTGATTCCCCACTCCTCCACTTGCACCTGCTGGAATGGACTTGGGTCAGCCATAGCTCTGGCAGAGGTTGTCCTTAAAAGGGCAGCTGCTGGGAGAGCCCTCTCCAGCTCCACCCACCTCACAGGGTGTCTGATGTGGGGGAGGAAGGTAAAGGAGATTGTGAGCCGCTCTGAGACTCTTTGGAGTGGAGAGTGGGATATAAATCCAATATCATCTTCTTCTTTTTCTTCTCTCCAGGGTCTCAAGCTGAGGTTTTCCACATCTATTTGCCTGGACCCTTTTTTGGAGATGCCAGGGATTGAACCTGGGACCTTCTGCTTCCCAAGCAGATGCTCTACCACTGAGCCACCGTCCCTCCCCTTAGGAATCGCTCTAACAGTCAGGAAGTTCTTCCTAATGTTGAGCCAGAAAGTCTTTTGATTTAATTTCAACCCGTTGCTTCTGGTCCTACCTTCTGGGGCCAGAGAAAACAATTCCACCCCATCTTCTCTAGGACAGCCCTTCAAGTATTTGAAGATGGTGATCCAATCACCTCTCAGCCGCCTCCTCTCCAGGCTAAACATGCCCAGCTCCTTCAACCTTTCCTCATAGGACTTGATCTCCAGACCCCTCACCATCTTCGTCGCCCTCCTCTGGACCCGTTCCAGCTTGTCTACATCCTTCTTAAAATGTGGTGCCCAAAACTGAACACAAGGCTCCAGGTGAGGGGGGTGCCAGAAGTTAGACTGCCAGACAGTCTAGGGCTGGTCTTAGCCGCATGATGCACATGTTTGCAAATACAGGGGAAGTTGCAGTCATGCAGTTTTCAGTTGATGCATCTCAGATGTGGGACTTGGCGCACAGAGAAGGGCTGAGGGGTGACGTGTGTTAAAAGAGGGGTGTGTGAAGAGGCACAGTGGAGGAGCTGGACCTTCTAAGTCACGGAGGTGGGTGAACTTGCAGTTTTGCAGGCGTCCACAATTCTCGTAAACTTTAAGGAGAACTGCCCAGGGAGGGAAAACGGAGCCCAATGATCTTTGCTCATCACGTGGAGCTTCATGAAGACTGGATTTTAGATGCAGCAACACCAATTTGCATGCCAGCTCATCGATCAATCAGCGGAGGGAATGCAAAGTCTTTCATCCAGGGTGTTTACTCTTCTGCGGCTTGTCGGAAGCCGTGGCTGCAAACTTGGGAAACGATGGGCTCGTCTGGATTGTGCATTCCTTCTTCTGAATCGCTCGCCATTCCGCAAACATCTGTTCCACGCAGGTGTTGCGCAATGCTGAGCCGGAGACCCGTCAATCATCGCCGCGATTGCTGTGATAACATGAAAGCTTTCTGCAGCTGATGAAGAGTGACTGGGAACCAAATGAATGCCAGAATGTGTTGGAGCACGGCTTCCATAAATCCACTGCAGCACCTGGGCTTGTTACGGCTGCCGCTCCGATGAGCCAGCTGCTCTGACTGCTCTTTCCCCTTCGGGGCAGTTCTGCACTCTGGCATCACTCAGTGCCAAGCTACACATTACACAGCAACAAACGTGCATTCCTACTTCTCTTGCAGAGGGGGAAAAAAAGCAATGCACGTGCAAATGTGCAAAGAGATATGCATTCCTTCCACACACTCACACACTGCTACCTCTTCGCTGCAGATTTCCTCTTCTGCAAGTGACTTTTCCTTAATAGAAATGGTTGTATAGAAGCGGCCCTAGGGTTTGAGAGCCGCTTTGGTGCAGTGGTTAAGGGTGCGGACTGTAATCTCTATATGCTCGTAGTCGTTTCTATCAGGATATTGGCCATACCGGATAGAAACGATGACAAGCATACTGGATAAAAGTGATTGTGAGCATCAGTATGTAAACTGTACAAGTTTTTCTGTAAGCTCGTAGAAGCCTCTGCAAAACGTGGGATCAAGTACTACCGCGTCGCATTCTCTTCACTGTGCCTTGCTGTACGGAAGGCATTTTGGGAGTTTTGGTTTCTGCGGACAACTCTACCCATAGAACTACTGCCTGCACCTTTATGAATGTTTGGACATTAATTTGCCTTGGAATGACTTTGGGTGTGGGTCTGTAGGTTCTGAATGTATTCTTCTTCCAACTTATATTGACAAAAGAATTTCTGATATTCACTTAAGCGTTTTGTTTATCATTGCCTTTGGAGGCTGGTTTTTACGGAGGTTTTTTGACCTGTTTCCCCGCCCCACCTTGGAATTGGCAACCCTAATGGGCACCTTGTGAGGCAAGTGGGGCTGAGAGAATTCTGAGAGAACTGGGACTGGCCCAGCTGGCTGCATGTGGAGGAGGAGTGGGGAATCAAACCCAGCTCTCCAGATCAGAGTCCGCCACTCTTAACCACTACACAACTGGCTCTCATCTCTAGCAGAGATGCTGCAGGGGGCAGGGTTGGGGGCTGAAAATGTATGAAGTCAAGCTCTCTCTAAAATGTCAGATTTTGACATTTCAGATTCATATCTCAGAGAATTGTCATCCCACCTTTTACAATTTAATAAACTGGGCCTTATATTTATACATAATATGGCTGTATAATCATATCCTGAACCTTCAGGTATACGAGAGGTCGCACAATATCTGCACATAAGCTGGAATGTCACTCCCTAGCATCCTTCAGGCCCAAACTCACAAATTTATCACAGCACTCCCCTGGTTCTGAGTTTTTATGTGAAATAATGTTTTCCAGCCCATTACCAGCCCTGCAGGAAATCTCCCTGTCTCTTGGAAGCCAAAAGGACCTGCACTCTGAAGGCACCTTTGGTGTATTTTTGCTAATTTTCCCTAAGCTGCCTTAATTCCTTTGCTAAAGGAAAACACCTTCGGGCGACAGCATTGGTGAGGCATAAAAACCCAGGCTGTCATTTCTGTTGTCCATAACCACGGGTGTCGCATGCTGACATGTGTGCAGAATCACGGCTCGCTCGAGGCAGAGGGGATCTCATTGGCCAAAGCGGATGGCCCAAACTGGATCTTGCGAGGGTACTATAGAAATTTAAACCACTGAACGCTGGAGGGGTGGGGTGAGGGAATTAGGTAGGAATGGAAGAAGGACTCACCCTTGCAAGCCTCGACCTCTTGGTGAACTGTTGAAAGGGAAGAGCGGGGAAAACCTCACCTTTTAGGAATAGCTGCTATCTGGCTTGTCATCACCGCAAGCAGCGAGCTCCAGGGAGCGGCTGACAGATCTTACCTGACTGCTTTGAAAAGCTGTCAGTTTTCTGACTCTTTCGGTTTTCAACAAGGGGCTTATGTGTAGGCAGGAGCAATCCAGAGAATGTCGCTCATGTGTGATAGATCACATCTTCCTCCTATCTCACTGTTGAAGCAAGATATAGTTTAACAAAATGGAGACATTGGCTAGCGTGGCCATATTAGCTTCAAGCTTCTAGTGCTCAGTTTTAGAACCCTCTAAGCTGGGGGTCCCTAACCTTTTTAAGCACGCGGACATCTTTGGGCATCTGATGCAGCGTGGCAGGCGCAGCCACAAAATGGCTGCCACAGAAGATGGAACCAGCCACAAAATGACTGCCCCAGCTTACATTCAGCCACACTGTGAAGATCTTTGTGCTGCGGGCAAAGCTGTTGCCAAAGCAACATTTTTTTAGAACTCTGCAAGGTCAATCAAATTTCCAGTGGCCAATAAGAAGCCTTCCTAGGAGAAAGCCCTACCTGGACCCATCCACTTTCTAAAAACATGTGGAATTTGCTGCCAGAGGATCTAGTGATAGCTACAGGAAATTAGAAAGATTCATGCAGGATAACTCTGTCGATGGCTGTGGAGAAACGCCATTTTAGTCAGTGGTGGTGCTTCATTTGGCAGGGGTCAGTAAATCCCTCAGCAGGCTTTGTAGCCTTCCCCTCACTCCCCCCCTCCCTTCCAGAGCCAAACCAACAACGCTAGGGGGAAAATCTCCTAGAGAGGCAGGAAGTGCTTTTGTTCTTGGCATGTGTGTTAGCAGGAAGAGAACGGCAGTTGGAAGCCAGCGCTCGAGCGAGCATGTGGTGAGCAATGGAGGCTCCTGCCTGGGAGGCCCCAGGCAGGCAGACTAAGTAAGTAATTCACAAGACAGGGCAAGTTTAGATCAGGGCCAGCAGGATGCGTTTATAATCAACTTTTCTTTGTATGCTGTGTGCTGTATGGGTGCTGAGCTGTGCTGTGCTGTGCTAATTTTGTAAATGCAACTGTTTTTGTTTTGTTTTTCTTTTTCTACCTTTTTCTCTTTTTAAATAAATATATTTTTACTGTTTAAAGGCTGGCAGTCAACCTCTGTACCACATAGATCCCCAAACCGCTTTAGACCACGCTGTTTTTAAGAAGGGGGCCCCAGGGAAGGGGGAAGGCATGCAGTTGGATAAGGTGCCAATCCTCCAGGGGTGCCCCAAAGAAGTGCTGAGGTCTCTGTGAAACCCAAGTGCAGGGTGGCAGAGGACCTTGAGGCCTGGCCTCACAGCTGGAGAGGGGGATTGGGAGTCCTGTTCCTCTCAATCTGAACCCCTAGACTGAGCAGGTGGTGGCAGCGAGCCCAAGGGGCAGGAGGAGAAATAGCTCCCTCCAGGAGTTGGCGACTCAATAGGGAGCTGACGGGACCGGGTCTGAAGGCAGAATCGGGCTGGTTCCGCCACAATGGCTACTAGCCCTGGTGACTGAGGGGAACCTCCACATTCTGAGGAACTAGTCCATGCCTCCGAATGCCAGAGCCAGGAGGCAGCAGCAGGGTTTAGGGTTGCCAAGTCCAATTCAAGAAATATCTGGGGACTTTGGGGGTGAAGCCAGGAGACTTTGGGGGTGCAGCCAGGAGACATTAGGGTTGGAGCCAAGATCAAGGCTGTGACAAGCATAATTGAACTCCAAAGGGAGTTCTGGCCATCAAATTTAAAGGGATGGCACACATTTTTAATTCCTTTTTTCCATAGGAAATAATGAAGGATAGGGGCACCTTCTTTTGGGGCTCATAGAATTGGACCCCCTCGTCCAATCTTTTTGAAACTTGGGAGGTATTTTGGGGAGAGGCACTAAATGCTATACTGAAAATTTGGTGCCTCTACCCCAAAAAACAGCCCCCCCCCAGAGCCCCAGATACCCGTGGATCAATTCTCCATGATTTTCTATGGGAATAAATCTCCATAGGGAATAACAGAGTTCCCAGCAGACATTTCCCTCCCCTCCCCCCGCTTTCAGACGACCCTGAAGCGGGGGGAGGGCATCCAAACCGGGGGATCCCCTGCCCCCACCTGGGGATTGGCAACCCTACCAGGGTAAGGCCTTGGCCTCTCTGCCCTGTTGTTGGCCTTCCAGAGGAACTGGCTGGTCACTGTGTGAGACAGGAGGCTGGGCTAGATGGACCCCTGATCTGATGCAGCAGGGCTCTTCTGAGGTTCTTATGAAGGCCTCGTCCTCTCTGCCCTATGGTTGGCCCTTCATTTCAGAGGAACTGGGTGGCCACTGTGTGAGACAGGATGCTGGACCAGATGGACCCCTGGTCTGATGCCGCAGGTTCATCTCAGGGGGAAACCTCAGCTTCTGTGCCCTGTTTGCTAGCCCTCCAGAGGATTCTGTGTAAGACAGGAGGGTGGACTCGGTGGGCCATCGGTCTGATCCAGCAGGTCTCTCCTGATGTCCTTATGTTCTTAACACTTGGTGGGTTCCAAGAAAAGTATGAGCAGGCACCACGATGCCTGAGACAACCCTTTGGAGATCCACCTCCCCTCATCCATTAACAATGCAGATTCCTTCATTGTTCCTGACACCCCACCCTTTCCACTAATATAACAAATTGCTTGGTTGGATCTAGCATAGGGTCTGTAGTGTATGGCGTTCGTAGAACGCCATCAGTCCAGACAGCGCAACCATTTCATTATAACGTACCATCGATAAAGCGTTAGTCCGCTAAAGCCGCGGAGGCAAAGGTGACAACCTGATGCCTCCGCGAAGAACGCTGGTCATCCGCCAATCACAGTGAGTGGCGGGAAATATGGCTGGCCAGCATTGGACTGGCCAGCAGGGTGAATAGTTCCGGATCTGTATATATGCGGGACCCAGCCCGCGTGTTCCCTCTCTTACTTCGTGTTTGTACCATGCAATAAACTATGTTGCCCTACTCGCGTCTCTCAGACTGGTACATAATAGTGGCGACGAGGATGGGATGTTAGTCCTTCGACAAGGGCTACGAAGGAGACGCCCGGGCAACTCGTCGTCCCATCACTTCATCGCTGTATCGCTACTTCGCAACGACCGCCGCCATGGCCAGTACCAGCGGGAACACCGGTCACATTGAAGCTTTCGACCACACGAAGCCCGAGGGATGGGAATCCTATTCGGAGAGAGTCGATTGCTACCTGAGGGCGAATCGAGTAACCGAGGACGGCATGAAGCGGGACGTGCTCCTGAGCGTCTGCGGGGCCGCCACTTTTGAGATCGCAAAGGGTCTCTCGGCGCCCGCCCGCCTCACGGAGAAAACGTACACGGAGGTCGTCCGCCTCCTCACGGGCCATTTCCTGCCGCAGCCGTCGCGGGTGGCCCGACGGTTCCTCTTCCACAAGAGGGACCAGGCCCAGGGAGAATCCGCTGCAGACTACCTGGCCGCCCTGCGCCAGATCGCCGGAAGCTGCAACTTCCCAAATTTGGAAGAGACCTTGGCCGACCGGTTCGCTTGGGGCCTCCGCGACGAGAGGCTCCAGCAAAAGCTCTTCGCAAAGGAAGAGCTCACGCTTCAGGGCGCCTTCAGCGAGGCCGTGGCCTTCGAGCGCGCCTCCCGGACGTTCTCCAGGGCCAAGTCGGAAGCCGTCCACCACGAGGAGCTGGACCCCCATCACCAGGACGAAGGAGAAGCGCTCCAGCTGCACCGCTCTGCAAGGCCAGCCTCCCGAGCCCCACAGCGGCCCCGGGCGAACGAAAGATCGAACCAACGCAACAACGAAGGAGCGAACTGCGCCAGTTGCGGCGACCCCCACGACCGGCGGGACTGTAAGTACAGGACCTGGGACTGCAGGAGCTGCGGGAAGACCGGTCACATAGCGCGGGCTTGCCGAGCCAAGCCCCACCGCCCGCGGCCAACCACGCACCACGAGGCCGCTGAGTTCCACTCCACGGCCTCCACCACGCTACAGGTACTGAACCTGCCCCTGGCCACCCCCAACAAGATTAAGGTGTCGGTCCGCATAGAGGGGGCCCCCTGCCTCATGGAGGTGGACTCGGGCTCCTCCATCTCCATAATTGCGGAGGAGACCCTGAGGCGGTTACACCCCGGCTACAAAGGACAGCTGCGGTCGGCCGACTTTGTACTGCGGGACTTCCAGAAAAACCCGGTCCAGATCGCGGGGTGGGCGAGGGTGCACGTGGAGCGAGGGTCTTTCAGAGGCCCGCTAAATATCCTGGTAGTCAAGCGACCACTGGCGACCCTGTTGGGCCTCACGTGGTTCGGCCCCTTAGGAATCAGAGTTGAGGTGTCACAAACGACCATAGCCGGGGGGTTCGGGGAGGTGTGCCGAGAATTCCCAGAGGTTTTTGACGGGTCGTTGGGTAGCTACAAGGGCCCGGCCATCTCCCTGCCGCTCGACCCCACGGTCAGACCAACCCGGCTTAAGGCAAGGAGAGTCCCCTTCGCCCTAAAACCTAAAATCAAGGCTGAGCTGGACCGCCTAGTAGCACAAGGGGTCCTAGAGCCGGTCGATTACGCCATGTGGGAAACCCCCATAGTGACTCCGGTCAAACCGAATGGGGACGTGAGGATTTGTGCCGACTACAAGTGCACAATCAACAAGGCGCTCCAGGATAACCCCTACCCAGTGCCGGTTGTCAGCCACGTCCTGGCCGCCCTTGCGGGGTCCAAAATTTTCGGGAAGCTGGACTTGGCACAAGCCTACCAGCAGCTTCCGGTGGACGCCAAAACGGCCGAGGCACAGACGATTGTGACCCATAGGGGGGCGTTCAAGGTGAACCGGCTACAGTTTGGGGTCAGCGTAGCTCCGGGGATCTTCCAGAGTATAATGGACGCTCTCCTCAAAGGGATCCCAGGAGTCCAGCCCTTTTTCGACGACGTTTTAATCGCCGCCCCGAACCCTGAGGAGTTCAGCAACCGTCTCAGGGAGGTGCTCCGTCGTTTCCAAACCGCTGGACTCAAGGTGAAGAGGGAGAAGTGTTTGCTGGGGGTACCGCGGGTGGAGTTCCTAGGATTCGCCGTGGACGCAGAGGGAATCCACCCGACCGAGGAGAAAACCAGGGCCATCGTACAAGCCCCAGCCCCCACGAGTAAAGCGGAGCTACAGAGCTTCCTGGGGGTGCTCAACTTTTATCACACGTTCATACCCCACAAAGCGGCCATCGCGGAACCCCTACACCGGTTGCTGGACAAAAAAGCTCCTTGGGTGTGGGGGAAGAAGCAAGCCGCTGCGTTCCAGGCAGTGAAGGACGTCCTGGTCTCTAACGCGGTGCTTCACCACTTCGATGAGCGCCTTCCAGTCATTCTGGCATGCGATGCATCGCCGTACGGGGTGGGCGCCGTTCTGGGGCACCAACTATCGGATGGCCGGGAGGTACCGGTCGCCTACTATTCCCGCACCTTAACGTCAGCGGAGCGTAATTACGCTCAAATAGACAAGGAAGCCCTGGCGATCGTAGCTGGGGTTCACAAATTTAACGATTATTTGTACGGTCGCAAGTTCACGATAGCGACCGACCACAAGCCTCTCTTGGGTCTGCTAGCCCCAGACCGGCAAACCCCCCAAATCCTGTCCCAGAGGGTGCTGAGATGGAACCAATTCTTAAATTCATACACCTACACACTGGTACACAGGGCGGGCAAGGCAATGGGCCACGCCGATGCACTAGTCGTTTACCGCTGCCGGACACGGGGCCCGACCCAGCACCAGCCCACCAGGTGATGTCAATAGAGGCACTCCCTGACCAGCCCATACACGCTGCCGAAGTGGCAAAGGCCACAGGGAAAGACAAAACCCTAGCGAGGGTGCTCGACTGGGTGGTGAGGGGGTGGCCAGAGAGGGACCTGGGGGGAGAGTTCAAACCGTACAAAATGAGGCGGGAGGAACTCGCGGCCCACAAGGGGTGCCTGCTATGGGGGAGCCGGGTGGTGGTTCCCCCTCCCCTTCAGAAAAGGGTCCTTGCATCACTACATGAAACGCACCCGGGCATGGTGAGGATGAAGGCCCTAGCCAGGAGCTATGTGTGGTGGCCGGGAATGGACGGAGAAATAGAGGACTGGGTCCGGAGATGCAGTGCGTGCCAGGAATCGCGGCCGGACCCACCCAGCGCCCCGGCCACAAGGTGGGAAACCACTAGGAAACCCTGGTCCAGGCTCCACATAGACTTCGCGGGGCCGTTCCAGGGGCAGATATTCCTTATAATCGTGGATGCATACACAAAATGGTTAGAGGTCCTCCCTGTAGCATCCACCTCCTCTGCAGCCGCCATCCGAGCCCTGCGCCGGGTCCTATGCACCCACGGCATCCCAGACACCCTGGTCTCGGACAACGGGGCCGCCTTCACCTCGGGAGAGTTCCAGGCTTTCCTTCAGAGGTACCTCATAAGGCACATCAGGTCGGCCCCCTTTCACCCCGCCACCAACGGCCAGGCCGAGCGGATGGTCCGCACCACCAAAGAGGCCCTGGGCAGGATCGTGCAGGGTGACTGGGATCACAGGCTGGCCGCATTCCTTTTTGACAACAGGGTCATCCCAAACACAGCCACAGGGGTCAGTCCAGCTGAGCTCCTCATGGGACGCAAGCTCACCACAAGGCTTGACAGGCTGCACCCCGACCGAGCCGCGGACACACGAGGGTCCCCCGAGGTCCGCGAGGCAGCCAGGGGGTTCTTTGCCGGGGATCCAGTGTTCGCCCGCAACTACGCCGCGGGGCCCGAATGGGTGGCTGGGCGGGTACTACGGGTCGTGGGCTCCCGTCACTATGAAGTATCCACGGAGGGGGGCCAGATCCTACGCCGGCACATCGACCAGATGCGCCGCAGGACCCTACCCGAAGCACCCACAGAAACAAGAGGGGCAGCCCAACCCGAGGAGCCTACCACAACCCCGCCGCCATCCATGACGCTGCCGCCTCCTACAGGGCCCAACCAAGCCCCCGAACTCGCCCCGCAACCCTCGGATGCTCAGGCTCCCGAGGAGACGCCGGGGCCCGAAGTCATCACGACTCCGCAAGCCACCCCACGACGTTCGAATCGAGAGCGCCGGCCTCCCACCTACCTACAGGACTATGTTACTAACTAAGGGGGGAGGGGTGTAGTGTATGGCGTTCGTAGAACGCCATCAGTCCAGACAGCGCAACCATTTCGTTATAACGTACCATCGATAAAGCGTTAGTCCGCTAAAGCCGCGGAGGCAAAGGTGACAACCTGATGCCTCCGCGAAGAACGCTGGTCATCCGCCAATCACAGTGAGTGGCGGGAAATATGGCTGGCCAGCAGGGTGAATAGTTCCGGATCTGTATATATGCGGGACCCGGCCCGCGTGTTCCCTCTCTTACTTCGTGTTTGTACCATGCAATAAACTATGTTGCCCTACTCGCGTCTCTCAGACTGGTACATAACAGGGTCATCAAGTCCAACACCCTATTTCAAAAGCAGCTAGCCAGAGATCGCAATGAGCTATGCCCTCCTCCCCCTTAGAGCTGAGCAGAGCGTCCGGTCATTAGAACTCCAGCCTCTGAGTGTGCAGGTTCCGTTTAGCTCTCCAGGGAAACAGTTCTCAGTAGCCCTTTCCTTTGCTAATTTATCTAATCCTCTCAAAGTGTCATTTAAACGAGTAACCATCGCTACCGCAACCATTGTAGCTGGGAATTCCACGGTATTCCAAGTCAGTGTCTTCTGTTACTTCTCCCTGGCCTCTCCAAACCTCAACTATGCATCACTCATCTTCCTACTAAAGTTTAACGTAACTTCTCCTTTCTGTACTTTAAGCTCAGAGCTGCTTTTCTTGTTCTCAGAGGAAAATGTTTATACCTCGTGCTTGAGATCCTACAGTAAAGTAGTAACAGGGCTTTTTTTGTAGCAGGAACTCCTTTGCGTATTAGGTCACACCCCTCGTATGAAGCCAATCCTCCAAGAGCTTATAGGGCTCTTCTTACAGGGCCTACTGGAAGCTCTTGGAGGATTGGCTACATTAGGGTAGGGCTGCCAAACCCCCAGGCCAGGTGGGGGTTCTCCCCGCCAGGAGGTTCCCAACCCACCAGCCCACATTGAGCCAATGGAGGGGAACCTCCCTCGATGTTGCGGGCGTTATGACGTCACCCACGAATGACATCATCGCAATGTCGTGTGTCGGCTGCTCTAGGCATTTCTGGGGAAACTCTATGGTTTTCCCAGACACTCTAGCATTTGGGAAGGGAAAACTCTATGGTACAACAGGTACCATAGAGTCTTTACCTCCCCAAATGCTAGAGCATCTGGTGTGCAACGTCATCAGTGCAATGATGTCACTTGCAGGTGACGTCATCGCTCTGTGTACGCTTCGTACGCGGTAACAGCCCCTCGCTGGAGGCTGCAGGGGACTTGGCAACTCTACATCAGGGTGTGTGACTTAATATGCAAAGGAGTTCCTGCTACAAAAAAAGTCCTGCTATTAAATATTGCAAAAATATTTTTTACATTATTTAAAGTCAGCCTTTCTCACAAGGACTCACGTCAGATGACACATAGTGAGTCAACCAAATGGGATGTTCAATAACCAGTGCGCTAGGAGCTTAGCCATTTGAAAATGTTCACACGTGGTTTTGAGCTACAGTTTTCCCACGGTCAGCATTAATTTGCAAAGACCTTCTACATCTGCCCATTCCTTTCAGTCATTTGACTGCTTTCCTTTTATCTTAGGGCTCAGTTTTAGAGAACACTTTGCATCCCACCCCGTTGGATGCATCATCTCCAC
The DNA here is from genome assembly GCF_032191835.1 of Heteronotia binoei. Taxonomy (NCBI): domain Eukaryota; kingdom Metazoa; phylum Chordata; class Lepidosauria; order Squamata; family Gekkonidae; genus Heteronotia; species Heteronotia binoei. Next base: position 68,413,674 of record NC_083236.1, on the reverse strand, counting down.
AGCAAATGACATTTCTCCTGTTAGGGGCAACACAGGCCTACATTTCACTCAGCACGAAGATCAGACAGCAGGAACACAAATCACCATTCTTGCAAGCAGTTCCCTAGGTCTATCAGCAAAAGGCCCACATGCCCGTGAAAACGTCAGCCAGAACCTTTTGCCAGTATCTCTTATTAATCTATCCATTTCCAAAATATCGTAAGCTTCATTATCCAAATAGTCCAGTCGCCGTGACAACCACCTGTATTTGGGCACGCCGAAGCATTTATTTTGGGCCCACATCCCTGAACTCAAATGGAAGGAGCTTGGTTGCTAAGACAACACAGGAACACTGTCAGTTAGTCCAGTTCACACCTGATTTGAGAGGCACTCCCTGGTCTTTCTTCTTCCTGTTTCTCCAAACAGCTCACTGTAGACAGGAGGAATAGAAGGCCAATGAGTCAGTGCCAGACAAAAGAGCGAGAAGTGGTTACCAGGCCAGCTAACTCGGTGGGAATTATGGCAAGAAGTACTTTTCTGCCTTTCTCACAATACAAGAACTCGTGGACGCTCAGTGATATTAAGGAACAGTAAGCTTAGAACAGATACAAGGACTTCTTCACCAGAGCAGTAATAAACATGTGGAATTCACTGTTGCAATAAGTGGTGGCAGCTACAAGTATAGACAGCTTCAAGAGAGGATTAGATAAACATATAGAGCAGAGATCCGTCAGTGGATATTAGCCGCAAGGTTTAGAGGGAACACTCTGTCTGGGGCAGTGACAGTCTGTATTCTGGGTGCTTGGGGAGGGCACAGTAGGAGAGCTTCTGGAGTTCTGGCCCTACTGGGGACCTCTTGATGGCCCTTGGGCTTTGGCCACTGTGTGACACAGAGCATTGGACTGGATGGGCCATTTGCCTGATCCAACACTGTTTCTCTTATGTTCTTTGTCCTTTCTGCTTTTGTGGACCACTGTCAATGAGATTGCTGCTTTCATCTTAGCTCCTGACAGGTTCCAGCCACTTTCTATCATAATGATATCCAACAGTGAACTACAACGATTGCCTTAAAAAGGCATAGGGCTTGCTTTGAGAGCTTTTGGCTCTACTGTGATGGGGGGGGGGGGGAAATGTGTCCAGTGTCCACACTACAAGCCAAAACAGGTTTCAGGATTGTAAAACAAAGCCCTAGGAACTTATCTGTACTTCTCTGATGGCCCTACGTGTCACATATCACTCTGGTACTGAATAGGTTGGGTCTTTGGTAGACCCACCCACGAATGACCTAGCAGGTATGGAAGAATAACTCAGTGGCATTCTGCTACCTAGGACTCATTAATCAAGACCGAACCATTGACCTTTTGCATACCATGCAAGTAAACCACAGCTTCTGCCTGAAAATGCAATTCTAAACAGAGCTATACCCAGGGCTATTTTTTTCTGCAGAAGTCCAGCAGGAACTCACTTGCATATTAGGCCACACCCCCTGATGTCACCATTGTTTCATACAGGGCTTTTGTGTGGGAAAAGGCCATAATGAACTAATTTGCGTATTAGGCCACACCCCCTGCCCCCAAGCCAGACGGAACTGCGTTCCTGTTAAAAAAAAAAAAAGCCCTGGCTATAAGCCCATTGAAGTTAATCAATTTAGAAGGGTGTAGTTCTGCCTTGAACTGTCCTGTGAGTCTGCTTTCATTCACACCGTGCAGCAAAATGGATTTGAATCCGGTAGCACCTTCGAGAGATTTTGGAGGGTATACGCTTTCAAGGGAGAAAACTCCCTTCGTCAGACTCTCAAAAATGGGTGGCCAAACTTGCTGAACGTAAGAGCCACATAAAACAGATGTTGGAGAGCTGCAAGACAAGGAAGGAAGGAAGGAAGGAAGGAAGGAAGGAAGGAAGGAAGGAAGGAAGGAAGGAAGGAAGGAAGGAAGGAAGGAAAGTAAATAGATGGGGAAGAGATAGAGATGGAAAGAAAGGAACTTTAATTGCATTCTCCAAGCCACTGGCTGGCTTTGATTAGAGACATGATTTAAAGACAGAAATACCTTCTCCAAGTTGGCCAATGGGGTGGTGGGGGCTTTGAGAGCTGCACAATATGTGTGAAAGAGCCACATGTTGCTCGCAAGCCATAGTTTGGCCACCCCTGGTATAGCCCGAAAATCTTTTACAGTATGAGCTTTTGACAGTCTAGGCGCCTTTCATCAGGTGGTATCTGATGGAGGGAACTCAAAAGTTCATACTGGAAACTTTGTTGATCTCAAAGGTGCTACTGGACCTGAATTTAACTGTTCTACTGGCTGCTGACCCATATGGGTAACCTTTGAAACTGTACAGCAATTCACTTTATATACTACCACCAATAGGGTTGCCAATCCCCAGGTGGGGGCAGGGGATCCCCCGGTTTGGAGGCCCTCCCCCTGCTTCAGGGTCATCAGAAAGCGGGGGGAGGGGAGGGAAATGTCTGCTGGGAACTCTGTTATTCCCTATGGAGATTTATTCCCATAGAAAAACATGGAAAATTGATCCGCGGGTATCTGGGGCTCTGGGGGGGCTGTTTTTTTGGAGTAGAGGTACCACATTTTCAGTATAGTATCTAGTGCCTCTCCCCAAAATACCCCCCAAGTTTCAAAAAGGTTGAACCATGGGGCCCAATTCTATGAGCCTCAAAAGAAGGTGCCCCTACCCTTCATTATTTCCTATGGAAGGAAGGCATTGAAAAGGTGCGCTGTCCCTTTAAATGTGATGGCCAGAACTCCCTTTGGAGTTCAATTATGCTTGTCACAGCCTTGATCTTGGCTCCACCCCTAATGTCTCCTGGCTCCACCCCCAAAGTCCCCAGATATTTCTTGAATTGGACTTGGCAACCCTAACCACCAAACTTTACATTTGAGTGTGCTGGAATATTATGTGTAGTTGACTAACTTTTGACAGTTTAAAATGAGGCTCCTTCAACCTCCACTAAAACCACTGATTAAAAAAAATCCCTGAAAAATACTTAGGTTTAAAGCTGTCTGAAGGCAGATTTGAAAGAGCAGAAATAGAAATTCCAATTCCTCTCAGTTAAGCCAAGAGCAGAAGTCTTTCAAAACCGAGGCAAAATATTATTGGAACAAACACCATCCTTCTCACTTACAGGAACAAACTGTGAGAAAGTCCTCAGGCGGAAATGAACTTCCCCAAATTAAAATGAAGTTGTTACTGGGACCAAAATAAACAGCAGCACAGACAAAGGCAATCAGATAAGGGGACGATCAGGCCATAAAATAGACAAGACTGTAAAAAGAAGGGGGGAAAAACAGGGTGAAAACCAAGTTGCAGATGTTGCACTTTGGCCCACTCCACATGGGAGAAGAGCAGAGCTTCCTGCATCCTTAATCTGAGGGCTGCCCTATTCACATTAGAGGCCTTGTCTGGGTCTGCTTCAGTGTTCCAAAGGAGCACTCAAAGGGTGCTGACACCACCTTACTGACGTACCTAAGGGGCAATGTTCCCTCTAAGCTGAGTTAGTGTGAGCCACCTCACAGTTTTTTAGCCTCCGGCTCATGCATTTTTGTCTCAACTCAGGAAAAATGACCCCAGAGCAAACTAATTGATGCAGTAGCTCACAACTTTAATGCCAGTAGCTCATGAAGAAGAAGTAGACTGCAGATTTATACCCCGCCCTTCTCTCTGAATCAGAGACTCAGAATGGCTCACAATCTCCTTTATCTTTTCCCCCCACAACAGACACCTTGTGAGGTGGGTGGGGCTGAGAGGGCTCTCCCAGCAGCTGCCCTTTCAAGGACAACCTCTGCCAGAGCTATGGCTGACCCAAGGCCATTCCAGCAAGTGCAAGTGGAGGAGTGGGGAATCAAACCCGGTTCTCCCAGATAAGAGTGCTCTGGCTGATCCAAGGCCATTCCAGCAGCTGCAAGTGGAGGAGTGGGGAATCAAACTCGGTTCTCCCAGATAAGAGAGCTCTGACTGACCCAAGGCCATTCCAGCAGCTGCAAGTGGAGGAGAGGGGAATCAAACCCGGTTCTCCCAGATTAGAGAGCTCTGGCTGACCCAAGGCCATACCAGCAGGTGCAAGTGGGGGAGTGGGGAATCAAACCCGGTTCTCCCAGACAAGAGTCTGCACACTTAACCACTCCACCAAACTGGCTCTCTGAAGTAGGAGTTTTGCTCACAAGACTCCACGGCTTAGAGGGAGTATTGCTAGGGTGGGGAGGGGGGGGGGCTTTTTTTGGTCCTGGAGCAGGGTGTCTTATTGCTTCCCACCTTACCTATAAACAAAGCTATTACAGAATTATGTTGAAGATCCTCGCATTTACCAAACCTGACAAATCAATAAATTTAGTCGAAAAGCAGAAGGAGGTTTCTAATGACCACAGATGCAAAATTCCATAACGATGTATCTGGAACAGTCGCAGGCAACAGCTCCAGAGACAGGAGGATAAATCGAAGAAGGAAAAATACCTGGCGTCTATTCAGGTCTATTCAGGTCTGTGGGCCAGACCTTCTTGCTCCGTTGCATTCCTTCTGGGCATCAGGGACTAGATGCTACATAGCATCACACCAATAAACCTCTCTTTCAGATGACTCAGTGGACAGTCCTGTTCAGAAGTGAATTCAACCCTGCTATGCCATATTTGGATTTGGGGAAAAGTTCCTGCCAAGCCCGTCTGGCCAGCGATTTTGAAGGTTTTTTTTTGGTTTTCTTTCTTTTCTTTTTTTTCTCCTACAATATGTGGCTGAGGTCAATCACTTTAGTCATCTGGAACTATTTATACTGCTTTCCAGAATGAGCCAGAATAGATATTTCTGGTTGTGATTTCAAATCTCTCCCCCACTCAAATTACAATCTGATCACAAATTACGAGCCACACCCTACATCATTTTTTTTTAATTCCCACTCTTTATCGTTTTAAATTGGGTCACAAACACTTGGAGAGTTGGCATTCTTCTTCTATTGCTGCTTTGAAATGGCGCAATTCGCACTGTTGTTTCTTTATGTATATTTGAATTTGGTTGAAAGTGGTCATTCAGGAGAGTTTTTAGAAGAAGAAGAAGAAGAAATTAGATTGTATCCCACCCTTCATTCTGAATCTCAGAGTGGCTCACAATCTCCTTTACCTTCATCCCCCACAACAGACACCCTGTGAAGTAGGTGGGCCTTGGTCGCAGAGTTGTCCTTGAAAGGGCAGCTTCTAGGAGAGCTCTCTCAGCCCCACCTACCTCACAAGGTGTTTGTTGTGGGGGAGAAAGGTAAAGGAGATTGTGAGCCGCTCTGAGACTGAGATTCAGAGTACAGGGTGGGATATAAATCCAATATCTTCATCATCATCATCATCTTCTTCTAGCAAAATGCATACCAGACTCAGATGGTGAATGGCTGCAGCTGTGGTTTCTCGATCGCTAATGTGAGCAGAAAATACAACCGTGAACTCCGATACTCTCAACAAAGCTAGCTACACCTCATGCAAGTAGTCTGCGATCTGTGCAGCAGTGGCCCGTGATTTACGTCGAGCAGAAGCCGTAGTAGCAGTAATTCCATTGACTTTTGCCCAAACTGAAATGGTCCCTCACAACCGTTGATAGATTTACCAATAAGGCAACGGAAAAGACTCCTGGAGCCGCAAGCTGTAGAAGCTACGCGAGCGCCTGAGCGAAGCATGTGGGGAGGAAGTCTAGAGTTTCACTGCTGTCTAATGACCGTCTTGGCAGAGTTTTATGAGAGTTTATGAACCAAACCTATGAATGGCGGGGAAGGGTTCAGAAATCACTTTACAGGTATGGTCTCTCTCTAGTGCCTCCTGATATTCTTCTCCTGTTAGTCAGCACAGATGGAGGAAGTTTAGAACCAAATGTCTCAAAGTTTGTCATTTGAAATAGTTAAGAAGTATATAGTGTAACTAATAGCCTGAGTGCTTAAGAAACAAACCGTCTTGCTGCTATTCTAAACCGAATGGGAAGCTGGCGGGGGTTTGCAGAAATCTGAAGTTCCGGGTCTGATCGTGGCTCCCCCAGTTCTGGTTAGGGTTGCCAATTTCCAGTTGGCAACCAGAGAGCTCACGGGTATGAGTAAGGCATATAGGAGAACATTCCGTGAGAGCTTTAACTAACATTTCATTTCATTTTATTTAGTTTATATCCCGCCCTTCCCACCAAGGCGGCTCAGGGCGGCTCACAACGCAGGAGTTCTAACATAGGATTAAGTTTTAAAATACATCAATTTACAACATTTAAACAATAAAACAGTAAAACAAAGCCATTTACCAAAGTACCATACTGCAGCCTTCTATTTGAAATTTTCAAGTACCGATCAGTTGTATGCCAACCGGAAGAGGACTGTCTTACAGGCCCTGCGGAACTGCCCAAGATCCTGCAGGGCCCTCACGTCTTCCGGTAGCTGGTTCCACCAGCAAGGGGCTGTGATTGAAAAGGCCCTGTCTCTGGTCGACTTAAGTCGGGCCTCCTTTGGCCCAGGGATTGCAAGCAGGTTTTGAGAACTTGATCTCAGCACTCTCTGGGGAACATGTGGGGAGAGACGGTCCCTAAGGTAGGCAGGTCCTAGGCCATATAGGGCTTTAAAGGTAATAACCAGCACCTTGTACCGAACATATATTGAAAACAATATTTTAAACAATATTTTAAGTCACAATATTTCCACATTAATTTGAAATGATTTCACAGTCCATTTTAGGGTTGCCAAGTCCAATTTAAGAAATATCTGGGGACTTTGGAGGTGGAGCCAGGAGACATTAAGGGTGGAGCCAAGATCAAGGCTGTGACAAGCATAATTGAACTCCAAAGGGAGTTCTGGCCATCACATTTAAAGGGACTGCACACCTTTTCAATGCCTTCCTTCCATAGGAATTAATGAAGGATAGGGGCACCTTCTTTTGGGGCTCATAGAATTGGACCCCCTAGTCCAATCGTTTTGAAACTTGGGGGATATTTTGGGGAGAGGCACTAGATGCTGTGCTGAAAATGTGGTACCTCTACCTTAGAAAACAGCCCCCCCAGAGCCCCAGATACCCGTGGATCAATTATCCATTATTTTCTATGGGAATAAATCTCCATAGGGAATAACAGAGTTCCCAGCAGACATTTCCCTCCCCTCCCCCCACTTTCTGACGACCCTGAAGTGGGGAAGGGGGGGCTCCAAACCAGGGGATCCCTTCCCCCCACCTGGGGATTGGCAAACCTAGTCCATTTTGCAATATACGATGTTTTTCTTCGTTCGTAGGACTCCCTGAAGTCCAATTCACCAATGCAGGCGTGATTGCAGTTCCCAAACTGGGTGTGGCTGCAACTGGACTGCTCCTTCCATCCAGTTTCAGAGAATCCTTCTTCAGGCAGCTCACCAAGGGATACGGTTTCCATTTGGCTCTGCTCTGCTTATCTCCAGGGATCAAGCACAGCTCCACATTTCTCTTGGTCCTTCGCTTCTCTTGACAGGGCAGCAGTCCAGTTGAAGCCACACCAGTTTGGGAACTACAATCACACCTGCATCGGTGAATTGGTCTTCAAGAAGTCCTACAAAACGAAGAAAAACATTGTATATTGCAAAATGGACTGTGAAATCATTTCAAATTAATGTGGAAATATTGTGATTTAAGATATTGTTCTCAATATATATTAGTTAAAACTCTCGCAGAGTGTTCTATATACCAATCCCCATTTGGGTGCAGGGGATCCCCTGGTTTGTAGGCCTTCCCATTGGAGTTTAATCATGCTTGTCACACCCTTGTTCCTGGCTCCACCCCCAATGTCTCTTGGCTCCAGCCCCAAAGTCTCCTGGCTCCACCCCCAAAGTCCCCAGATATTTCTTCAATTGGACTTGGCAAACCCTAGTTGAGGGGTGGCTAAACTTGCTGAACATAAAAGCCACGTAGAATAAATGTCAGATGTTTGAGAGCCGTAAGAGATGAATGTCAGATGTTTGAGAGTCACAAGGAAGGAAGGAAAATAGATGGGGGAGGGAGAAGTGGAAAGAAAGCTGCTGGGTAGCTCGGAGAAGGGATTAAAAGAAAGAAATGCCTTCTCCGATTAGGGTTGCCAAGTACAATTCAAGAAATATCTGGAGATTTTGGGGGTGGAGCAAGGAGACTTTGGGGGTGGAGCCAAGATCAAGGCTGTGACAAGCATAATTGAACTCCAAAGGGAGTTCTGGCCATCACATTTAAAGGGACTGCACACCTTTTCAATGCCTTCCTTCCATAGGAAATAATGAAGCATAGGGGCACCTTCTTTTGGGGCTCATAGAATTGGACCCCCTGGTCCAATCTTTTTGAAACTTGGGGGGTATTTTGGGGAGAGGCACTAGATTCTATACTAGATTCTATACGGAAAAATTGGTGCCTCTGCCCCAAAAAACAGCACCCCCAGAGCCCCAGATACCCGCAGATCAATTCTCCATGATTTTCTATGGGAATAAATCTCAATAGGGAATAATACAGCTCCTAGCAGTCATTTCCCTCCCCCCGTTTTCTGACGACCCTGAAGCCGGGGGAAGGTCTCCAAACCGGGGGATCCCCTGCCCCCACCTGAGGATTGGTATCCTATCTCCAATTCGACCACCAAGGTGGGGGTGGGGGCTCCAAGAGCCACACAATGTGTGTGAAAGAGCCACATGTGGCTCCCAAGCCTCACTTTGCCCCCCCACCCCAGTTCTTATTCATCATTCAAAAGGCTTTCGCTTAAGATCAGTGAATGAAGACCGCTAGAAAAAGCACACGCCTTTTATCACCACTGATTACAAGCATTTTCATGAACTGGAGCCTAGATTTTGACTCACTTAACCTTGGTCAAGTCCAGTTAAGCTACCTCCAGAAAATAAAAACAGCTGTTATTTACATGAGCTGTGATCCTGGGAAGCGAAAGCGAGTCCAGGGCCTCTCTTGTTCCTGTCGCTTTGATCTCCAGTTCACTCCTTGAATGGAGCAGAAATTAAATCATAGGTTGTGTTGAGTTCAGGGTTGCAAATTGCAATCTGAAGACAACGAAGCATGTAAACAAGCAGCAACAAACCACTTCCCTTTTGTTCCGGAGAGGACACACATCAAGGCAGGAGTGTCAAACATGCAGTTCCGGGGCTGAATTGGGCCCCCGGAGGGTTCCTATCAGGCTCCCGACCAACTGGCTGTCACCTGCTTCCTTCTCCCTTTCTCTCGCTTCCTTGTGCATCACAGCTTGCTTTGCAAGGCTTGCTTAATTGCACGGGAGCTACAGAGAAAAACCTCTGTTTTCTCCATTGGCTGAGGCTCCTCCCTTGGGGAGGAAGGGAAGAGGAATAGCTTGCTTTGACAGGCTCTTTCAATTGCACAGCAGAGCTATTAAGCCAAGCCTTTCTTCCTTCTATTGGCTGAGGCTCCTCCCCACTCCCCCCCCCCCAGTTAAATAGGCCCGGCTCGACTTGGCTCGGCCCAATCTGACATGGCCCAACAAGGTCTTATTTATGTCAGACCCGGCCTTCAAACAAATGAGTTTGACCCCCCTGCATCAAGGTAACGGCTTCAAATGGTGAGATTTCTTCTAAAGGCCATATCCAGTGCAGTTCATTCTGCGTCCCCCAGTCACAAGCCAAGAAGGAAGATACGACGACGATGGATGGAAGAACAAATAAAATTCTCCCTCCAGTTATGGCAGTAAGCAGACAGGGGTGAATGTTCAGGCACACGCTGAAGGAGGCGAGCCTGATTCTTTTGACAGCGCAGAGTTCATTTCCAGACCACTGGACATGCTTTCTGTCATTGCTAATAGGAAAGCATCGCCAGTCAACCCAAAATGGGTTCTTTGCAAGCCCTACAGGTGATTTGTGAAGGCTTTCCAATTAAGAAAAGCCCCACCAGGCTGGAATTGGGGGGCCAGGCGGGGCGGTGGAGGGAATGCAACCCATCAAAAGCATCCGTTGGAATGGAGAGTCAGGCTCCATCTTCCAGTCTATACACAACAAATGAAGATTTGGGATTCCTGGAATGCTCGTTCAAATTCAGGCCAACAGTCCTAGAAAGTTTGTTGTATTTGCATTTTAATTATTATTTAAGGCAGCACTTTTGATCCATGAGAACATAAGAACATAAGAGAAGCCACACTGGATCAGGCCAATGGTCCATCCAGTCCAACACTCTGTGTCACACAGTGGCCAAAAAAACCAGGTGCCATCAGGAGGTCCATCAGTGGGGCTAGAAGCCCTCCCACTGTGCTCCCCCCTCCCAAGCACTAAGAATACAGAGCATCACTTGCCCCAGACAGAGAGTTCCAGCAATACGTGGCAGCTAGTAGCCACTGATGGACCTCTGCTCCATTTGCTTATCCAATCCCCTCTTGAAGCTGTCTATGCTTGTAGCCGCCGCCACCTCCTGTGGCAGTGAATTCCACATGTTAATCACCCTTTGGGTGAAGAAGTACGTCCTTTTATCCGTTCTAACCCGACAGCTCAGCAATTTCACTGAGTGCCCATGAGTTCTTGTATTGTGAGCAGGGAGAAAAGTACTTCTTTCTCTACCTTCTCTATCCCATGCATAATCTTGCCAGCCTCTGTCATGTCACCCCTTAGTCGATGTTTCTCCAAGCTAAACAGCCCCAAGCGTTTCAACCTTTCTTCATAGGGAAAGTGTTCCAGCCCTTTAATCATTCCAGTTGCATGAAGCAAGTTAAAATCTTTACCAGTCATGCATTGCAAAAGGCCATTATTTCTCTCCTGTTTTATGAACAGGGACCTCTGGTTTAGATGGCCACGTAACTGTGGTTCCACATGGCAACACCATGGCAGAGGTAAGTCTGGGACACCAGAGCTCACGTATTGAAAAATTATCCAAATAGTAAGACTGTCAACCGTTCAAAGGAGCCCTGTGGCGCAGAGTGTTAAAGCTGCAGTACTGCAGTCCCAAGCTCTGCCCACGACCTGAGTTTGATCCTGGTGGAAGCTGGGTTCAGGTAGCCGGCTCGAGGTTGACTCAGCCTTCCATCCTTCTGAGGTCGGTCAAATGAGTACCCAGTTTGCTGGGTAGGGAGGGGGAAGTGTAGATGAATGGGGAAGGCAAGGGCAGACCACCCCATAAAAAGTCATCACCCCACCCCAGAGATGGAAACGACTGGTGCTTGTAAGGGGACTACCTTTTACAGCTGTTCAAAGAATGTTTAATCGACTTACTGACTTGGTTTTAACTCATTGTTCTACCTTCCCCTTATCCATTAGAAGTGCCTTGATACTTAGATACTTAGATATTGAGGAGCAGACCTGTTGCTTCAGGGTCATAAGGGCTGCAATGATTTCTGCAAGTGCCAGCATAAGTTTAGGATCCCCATGAATCCATATGAAGGTGTGACTTTGGACATGGGCAATTCAGGCCAATCAATTAAAAGAGGGTTAATGTAACACGGTCTAGGAACCTCATAAAAAGGGACAGACCAATGACATGTGTGCTAGAAAATCAACTGAACCAAACAGGAACACAAATAGATCCTTTCTGAATAAGGTAATTCTTATGTATGTGGACTCAAGTGAGAACTGAATTGGGTGTTCCTGCCAGGCTCATTGGAGCCAGGCGAACAGAGCTTGGGGACTTGGACACAATGGGCAGCAGGATCCAAATACCTGCTGCCCTACACCAATCACAGGCCCCCTGACGGTTTGAATGATTCAATAACGTGCTTGCGTGGGAACCCAGAAGTGTATATAGTTGGCCCCATCGGCCGTGTTCTCCAGTCTTTACTGTGCAGCCATCTACAATGCTGTACCAAACAAAGAGCTGTTATTCACTACCACCTCGCCTCTTCTATGAATAGAACCCGCTATATTATAGTAATATATCTAACTTTCTTTTAATTGTGGAACCCACTATATTAATTTTAACATCATGGTCTTTCACTTTTTCTTCACCTTCCTGCATTTTTTTGACACTGCTTTGAAGTCTTTACAGAGAACTTCTATATCTTTTTAAAATTCTTTCTTACATTCAGCTATAGATTCTTTTATCACGTTAACCAGTCTTGCCTCCATGGCATCCATTTGTTCTTGCGTTTTGGACCTCTTTACTTCTTCTTTATATACTTCTTTATATACTTCTTCTATATATATATATACTGCACCTTTCTTAAATCTTCGTTAGCGAAGTCAAGCCGAGATATATATATATATATATAATTTTTTTAAATTGTTTAATAATTTGAATGTACAATTTCCATTGTCTCATTGTTCCGTTATAAATTTTCCTCCCCCGTCCCTCCCTCCTCGATCCGGACTTCTTCCTTCAGCCACAGGCTGGCAGAGGGCTTGAAGCTTCTACTGAAAGTCTTCCTTCTGTTCCTCTTTTATCCAGCTCAGGTAAAGCGACCACTTTTCTTTGAGCCTCGATGTTCTGTCTTCCCATGGCAGATCCTGGTTTGTAATATCCATTATGTCTGACTGAACAAATTCAAACAAATAATTATGCCAGGCTCTTTCTGTCCATTTATTTTTATCTTTCCACCCGACTGCTATTACTGCTTTACCAGCTAATATCATCGCTTTTAATAGATCTTGGTTCTTTCCCCCTATTATCTCATTTCCTAGGACGCTCATCGACATCAATTCAAAATCTATATTCAGCTTTACTTGAAAGAGCTTGTTTATTATTCTTACTTTTTTTCCCATACTATTTTGATCTCATGACATTCCCACCGCATGTGAGTGTACCATCCTTTTGGTTTTTTGCAGTGCCAGCAGTTTGGGCTTAATCCTAGAAACATGTTGGCTAATGTGGCTGGGGTTCTGTACCATTTGATATAGAATTTTAGCTCCATTTCCCTCAACTTATGTATTTTTATTCTCTTAATTCCTTCCATTAATTTTTTTGCTTTTTGTTCTGTTGAGTTTCTGTACTCCATTTTCTTTGGAGGTGGTCTATTATTCCTTCTTCATCTGAGGTCATTTTCTTATAGATTACACCTACCAATCCTCTTTTAGTTTTTTCCATTAATTTATAAATTTTTTCTATAGATTCTTCTATATTTATATCACTATTTTCAATTATTTTTTTAATTCTTGTGTATAAGCCTGCAGCTTTTAACCAGTATTTTGCACCTACTGCCTCCTCTAAAGCTTGAAGTGGTTTTAAACTATTTGCAGAGAATAAATCCTGTACTCTACGGTATCCTTTTTGTTTAAGTAGTTCCCCTCATCTATAGTCTACGCTTTCCTCTTCCAAAGTTTCCAAAGGCAACCATCTAGATATTCATTTTAACCATTTTGGCTGCCACTTTCTCCAGATCATTAATGTACTTTTCCTCGGTCCTGTATCCAATTTAAGATCTTTAGTCCATTTATTCATAAAAATACCAAATTTCCCTACCCCTTTGTTAGCTTCATTTTCAAACCTAACCCATTTCTGATTCCCTTCTCTTTCTATTTCTAGCAATGCTTTAAGTTGAAAAGCTTCATAATAGTTTATTATGTCCGGTACTCCCCATCCTAGTTCAGAGTTATGATTATATACTAACTTTTTTTGCAATTCTAAATTTCTTAGTACCAAAAATCCATTCTCGTATTTTTGTGTTCCAATTATTCATTTTTTGTTTATCCATTTCTAATGGTATTGTTTGGAATAGATATAATAATTTTGGAATCCAAAACATTATAACACTTTTTACTTTAGCAGTTATACTCATGGTTTTCCTCCTCCATCCCTTCATATCTCTTGTTAACTTTTCCCATACCTTTTAATAGTCTTTTTCCACTATCTTATTAAGATTTTTATGAATTTCTATTCCCAAATATTTAAATTTCTTGACACCCATTCCTATTTTGGTTAACCTATTAATTGCCTTCCTTTCCTTCAGATTCACATTATAATACATTATTTCTGATTTTCCCATATTAATTCTTAATCCTGATATCGCTTCAGAGTCGTCTAATATGATTTTCATTTCCTTAATTCCCTCTTGGGGATTTGATATAATCATAATTATATCATCTGCAAATAAATTAACTTTCATTTCCTCCTTGCCCATCCTGCATCCTTCTATTCTGCCTGAATTCCTAATTCTTTCAGCCAGTTGTTCCATCGCCATTATAAATAAGGCTGGTGAGTGGACAGCCTTGCTTTACTCCCCTTAAAATTGGAAATTGTCCCGTATGTTCGTTATTTGCTCTTACCACTGCTGTGCCTTCTCTGTAAATTTCCTTAATTGTATTTATAAATGGCTGGTCGATTCCATATTTCGACATTATGGACCACAAAAATTCATGAGACAGTGGGTCAAATGCTTTATATACATCTAATTTAAGTAGTCCTAGTTTCTTAGCTTGACTATGACATATTACATTTAATATATTTCTTATAGGGTGAGTTATGCTTCTACTTTTCACAAACCCATACTGATCTTCTTTTATTATATGAGCTATTATGTTTCGCAGTCTATTCGCCATTATTTTGGCAAATATTTTATAATCTTGATTTAATAAACTTATTGTTCTGTATGACCCCATTTCTTGAGGATCTTCAGTATTAAAGTTATTTCCGCTTTCCTCCAAGTATTGGGAGCCTTTCCTCCCTTTAGGATAGAGTTCAACACTATTTGCAGTTCCAGGATCAATACTCCTTTCATTTCCTTGTAGAATTCTGCTGTAAAGCCATCTAATCCTGGAGATTTGCCAGTTTTTAAACCCTTTATTACCTCAGCTATTTCTTGGGTTGAGATTTCTTTCTCTAAATTTTCTTTATCTTGATCTTTTAAACTTATTCCTATTTGCTCCCCGAATTCAACTATGTCTTTTTTTTTCATATAAAGTTTTACAAAAATCCAGGAAGGCTTCTCTAATCTCATTCAGGTCCTGCATTGTGTTTACATGTGTTCTTATACTTTTCACCCTTTGCTTATGCCTTCTACCCTTCAAATAGTTTGCTAATTTCCTATTTGAGTTTATTGTGATCCTTTGAAATTCATTCCTTACCATAGTTTGTTTTTTCCAGAGTGCCATAGAGTCAAGAGAATCTAATTGTCTCTTAAGTTCTTTAATTAATATTTGCCTATCTGGGCAAAATTTTTTTGCTTGCTATCTCTGTAACATTTCCTCTTTTCTTCTTCCAATGTCTTAGTTCTCGTACAATCTGCTTTGCTCATGGCTTGTGGGTGGACATCACTGCCTTCCCATAGTAAATATAGGCTTTAAAGTTGACCTCACCAATTCACTTTTCAATGGTACAATCTTGTAGAATGGAGCATGCCCTTTCAGATGAGCCCAAAATCGCTGTTCTCAGAAGCCCCGGAGTCAAGATATTAATTTTTTTTAAAATTTAATTTCCTTCAAAATGGCATCCACGGCTTTTCTGCCCCTTTTTTTAAATTTTCTTTTTCTTCTAGAATGCTCCAAACTTAGTTCCAATAATATAATCCAATAAATCCAATCCTCTAATTGAAATATTTGCCGGCTCTGCTAAGTTTTAATGTCCCATTGTATTTTTAAAAATTTTTAAACTTTTGACCTTTTTTCAATGGCCACCGATGTTTCTCTATTGATTGTAGTCCTAGAGAAGGCCAGGAGTCCAAGAATTTTCCTTTCTCTTAATGGCCACTTCCTTCCTTTCTTGCCACGAAGCCTCGTTCTCTATAGTTAAGAAGTCTCGCGATACTTCTATGACGCCACTTCCTGTGACGTCCTGTTGATCTGCAGTTCTGTTTCGTTTCCGAAGGGGTTGTCTGACCGCAAGTATGCAAAACAACTTTTGTTTTTCTTCTATTTTAACCTTGTTCTCTTAATTTCTTAGTCCCAAATTTACCCCCTCCTTCTTCTTCTTTACTTTAACGTAATATAGATATATCCAGACCTTTGTTTTTTCTCCAAATAAGTCTTATTTTAGTCCCAGAGGGATAGATAAAAATCTTTACTTTTAAAAGTTATGATCCTTTCAAGCACGGTTCTCTTCCCAATCAGATATTAATTAGTCCCAAAGAAGCTTTGGCTCATGATGAATTTAAGTCGAATGAACGACTCCAGATGCCCTCTGTAGATGTTGTTATGCAATTCTTCTCCAGGGACTCTTCAAAGCCAAAAAGGAACCCCACTGGGATTCCTTGTCAGCCAAAGTAAATCCCCTCAGAATTTCCTGAGCATGTCTTGGACATCTCCTTGCCTAGAAGATGTAGGCAGATGTAGAAGATGTAGAAGTAGAAGATGTAGGCAGATGTTTAGGTCACCTTCTCTGCCCAGAACAGAGGCACTGGTCTGCTCCTCTGTGAGAAGCACGTCAATCCTCCATGAAAGCCAAACTGGAAACCGGTAATATATCTAACCATAGAAGGGTTGGTATTTAATGCAGCAAGGGAGCGAAAGTTGATAAAAAGTCATGGAATTATTAAAAAATAAGCCTAAAATGGCAAATGTCTTGGTGGAAGAATACCAAAAAAACTGAGATGAGCAAGTGCAATGAGTTTAAATCGCAGTGATCAAAATGAGTCACTGACTGATTCCCCACTAGCCTTATGCCGCTCTCACGCTCCTCTTCTCCACGGGGCTTCCGTCAAAATTCACACTATCTGCCCTGGGGCTGCAACTCGCTTCGCCTTTTTCACGCAGCAAACAGAAACTGGTTTTTAGGGGATCTTGTTTGCTGCATGAAAGAGACGGAGCAAATTGCAGCCCCTGGGCAGATAGCGTGAAATCCAACAGAAGCCCCTCAGAGAAGAGGAGCGTGAGAGCAGCAAAAGGCTAGTGGGGAATCAGTCACTATGTTAGCCTGTCTGTAGAAGTAGAAAAGAGCAAGTGTTCATGAACACTCTCAAGAGTAATACAATTTGTGTCAGGGGAGGAGCTTTTGTGCGTCACTGCACACTGAGCAGTGACTCACAAAAGCTCCTACCCCCTCCACAAATTTTGTTAGTCTTTAAGATGCCACCGGACTCTGCCTCTTTTCTTGTGCTAGCACAGTCAAGCTCTGTAATCCTTTTTTTCATTTTGCTAAAAGCCTCCAACTTCCCAAGTGCCCCAATCGTATCAGACGATAAGCCAATCAGCAGCCATTTCTCATTGAGTCTTCTTTGTCAGGAGGACTTATAATAGGGGGTGGCCAAACTTGCTTAACATAAGAGCCGCACAGAATAAACGTCAGAAGTTTGAGAGCCACAAGATCATGCACATCAGATGTTTGAGAGCTGGAAGGAAGGAGATTGGGGAGGGAGAGGTGGAAAGAAAGCAACTTTAAATTCATTCTCCAAGCTGCTGGTCGGCTTGGCAAAGTGATCTGAAGAGAGAAATGCCTTTTCCAAGCCAGACGATGGGGCAGTGGGGGCTTTGAGAGCCACACAATATGTGTGGAAGAGCCAGTTTGGTGTAATGGTTAAATGTGCGGACTCTTATCCGGGAGAACCGGGTTTGATTCCCCACTCCTCCACTTGCACCTGCTAGCATGGCCTTGGGTCAGCCATTGCTCTGGCAGAGGTTGTCCTTGAAAGGGCAGCTGCTGTGAGAGCCCTCTCCAGCCCCACCCACCTCACAGGGTGTCTGTTGTGGGGGAGGAAGGTAAAGGAGATTGTGAGCCGCTCTGAGACTCTTCGGAGTGGAGGGCGGGATATAAATCCAATATCTTCATCTACCTCACAGGGTGTCTGTTGTGGGGGAGGAAGGGAAAGGAGATTGTGAGCCGCTCTGAGACTCTTCGGAGTGGAGGGCGGGATATAAATCCAATATCTTCATCTACCTCACAGGGTGTCTGTTGTGGGGGAGGAAGGGAAAGGAGATTGTGAGCCGCTCTGAGACTCTTCGGAGTGGAGGGCGGGATATAAATCCAATATCTTCTTCTTCTTCCACGTGGCTCTCAAGCTGCAGTTTGGCCACCCTTGTCTTATAAGGATTTTGCTTCAAAAAACCTAAGTATCCCTAAGCATGCACTAAAGAACAACTTAAGCCGTTTCTACAAACAAACAACCGTACCTGAGCTTCAAGAGACATCTGACCAAATTCAGCACAGAGATCAACACCTGCAACGCATTGTGGACTGTTTAGCAACCTTCTCAAAAACTGCAGAACGGGTCGTCTATAGTCTCATTGGCTGACTTCATCCAAGCAGCAGCACCAAAACCAACAATCGGAATAACTTTTAAACTAAAAGCTTGAATAACTCCTAGAATAACTTCTGTATTATGGAAATATCAATATGGGTGCCTTCCCCCCCCACAAAAAAAACCCCTCTGAAGATAATTTACACTGTAATTTACAAAAGCTGCAACTGGATACATTGGAGCCAAAGTGTTGTGTATGTGGACTCAAGGGAGGAATGAATTGGGTGTTCCTTCCTGGCTCATTGGAGCCATGCGTAAGAACCTAAGAGAAGCCATGTTGGATCAGGCCAATGCCCCCTCCAGTCCAACACTCTGTGTCACATAAGAACATAAGAGAAGCCCTGTGGGATCAGGCCAATGGCCCATCCAGTCCAACACTCTGTGTCACAGAAGAACAGAAGAGAAGCCCTGTTGGGTCAGGCCAATGGCCCCTCCAGTCCAACACTCTGTGTCACAGAAGAACATAAGAGAAGCCATGTTGGATCAGGCCAATGGCCCCTCCAGTCCAACACTCTGTGTCACATAAGAACAGAAGAGAAGCCCTGTTGGATCAGGCCAATGGCCCCTCCAGTCCAACACTCTGTGTCACATAAGAACATAAGAGAAGCCATGTTGGATCAGGCCAATGGCCCCTCCAGTCCAACGCTCTGTGTCACATAAGAACATAAGAGAAGCCCTGTGGGATCAGGCCAATGGCCCATCCAGTCCAACACTCTGTGTCACAGAAGAACATAAGAGAAGCCATGTTGTGTCAGGCCAATGGCCCATCCAGTCCAACACTCTGTGTCACATAAGAACATAAGAGAAGCCATGTTGGATCAGGCCAATGGCCCATCCAGTCCAACGCTGTGTCACATAAGAACATAAGAGAAGCCATGTTGGATCAGGCCAGTGGCCCATCCAGTCCAACGCTCTGTGTCACATAAGAACATAAGAGAAACCATGTTGGATCAGGCCAATGGCCCATCCAGTCCAACACTTTGTGTCACAGAAGAACATAAGAGAAGCCATGTTGGATCAGGCCAATGGCCCATCCAGTCCAACCCTTTGTGTCACAGAAGAGCATAAGAAAAGCCATGTTGGATCAGGTCAATGGCCCATCCAGTCCAACGCTCTGTGTCACAGAAGAACATAAGAGAAGCCATGTTGGATCAGGCCAATGGCCCATCCAGTCCAACACTTTGTGTCACAGAAGAGCATAAGAAAAGCCATGTTGGATCAGGTCAATGGCCCATCCAGTCCAACGCTCTGTGTCACATAAGAACATAAGAGAAGCCATGTTGGATCAGGCCAGTGGCTCCTCCAGTCCAACGCTCTGTGTCACAGAAGAACATAAGAGAAGCCATGTTGGATCAGGCCAGTGGCCCAGATCGATCGGAGCTTTTGGGACTCGGGAACAATGGGCAGGAGCATCCAAATTCCTGCTGCCCTGCACCAATCACAAGCCCCTGCTGGTTTGAATGATCCAATAACGTGCTTGCGCAGGCACCCTGAATTGTAAACAGTTGGCCCCGTTGGCCCAGTTCGTCGGTCTTGTTAGTGCAGCCACCTACCATGCTGTACCTTAAAAAGAGCTGATTAGCACTAGTCTACCACCTCACCTCTTCTATGCATGGAACCCACTATATTATATAAAGGAACATGACCGAAAGGAAAATAGTCTTTTCCCACAAACGTGTAAGAACACAAGGAGTAGCCAACGAGTAGGATGAGTTCAACAGTAATTTCCCCCCTTCGCTCCCCAGTACCTGATATGAAGATGCTCTTTCTGGTTCTGGCTCATGACACGTAGCCATTGTGACTAGTAGCCACTGACATCCCCATCCTTCATGAATTTGTCCACTCCACTTTTTAAGGCTGAATAAGAAGCCAGGCTGTGGTACAACATTTCCTGCATTGTGCAGGGGATTGGACTAGAGGTCCATTCCAACGCTATGATTCTAACAGCATGCAAGAGTTCTTATGCGCTCTTGCACAAAGCACATTGAATAAAATACATGAAAACTCAAATTTAAACGCACAAGCTCAAGAGTCTTCTAGTGAACTCAATAACTGGATAGTGGCAAAAGAGGTCCTAAAGAAGAAGAAGAAGAATTGCAGATTTATACCCCACCCTTCTCCCTGAATCAGAGACTCAGAGCAGCTTACAATCTCCTGTGTCTTCTCCCCTCACAACAGATGCCCTGTGAGGCGGGTGGGGCTGAGAGGGCTCTCACAGCAGCTGCCCTTTCAAGGACAACCTCTGCCAGACCTATGGCTGACCCAAGGCCATGCCAGCAGGTGCAAGTGGAGGAGTGGAGAGTCAAACCCGGTTCTCCCCGATAAGAGTCCACACACATAACCCCTACACCAAACCACTACACCAAAGGCGGCTACGGAGGCCCTGCGTGCAGTTCTCTTCACCAGACCATCAGAAGAATGAGTGTTTGTGTGAAGGCCAGGCCTTGAATTCAGCAGGAGCTCACAGGAAAGCAGCAGCTCCTGAACCTTTCTGAAGGTTCTCCCTCCTCTTCCCCACCTACCTTGTCCACTGAATAGGAGGTGCAGCTGCAGAACAATCCCTGGATTAGGAGAGCGGGCAGCCAGCCAGCCACCAAGGGCTTTGCCACACCTCCAGCAGCCCTCATGAACCCCTGGAGAAGCCCGCACCACCCTTTCTCCACTTCTGTGATTTTGGGCAGCGGGTGGCTTGCTGGCCTTTTGACTGGGGGGCTGGCAGCCAAAGAAAGCCCCAGGTGAGCGAGGCCTTGCTTGCCTGGGGCTCTCCTTTCTTGCATCGGGTTGCTTTTGGTCGGTGGGCCTGGCATATGCTAATGAGTTATGCTAAAAAGCTCCACCACCTATTTTTCGACAAAACGACCCCTGGCGAAGGCAAACGTTGGGCCTGCCGTCTCGAGGCACACGTGCGCTTGTATAAAAAAAAAAGAGAGAGAACGAAGATCTCTGTAATCATGTTTGTCTCCAATGAGCCTGATTTGATTCCAGTATCATTAAAGTTAATCCATAACCATGTAAACAGCCACACAAGCCTGTGTACAGATGACTCACAAAGCGTTACAAAAACCACAAGCTAATCCTCCGCTTTCGACGTTTGCTCTCCGGCAAATCCTTCGCGGAAATTGATGCCTCAGAATTATAATCTGCTTCATGCAGGGCCGGAGCTGTCAGACAAAACTCTCGAGTTTTGTTGGCAAAGCACCGAAGAATGATTAATCCACACAAGATTTTGGACCATCGGCGAGCGTCTTGAACGAAGAATCTGGAATCCCCCCACTTCATGGCAGATGTTTTCTTTGTCATCTTCTAATCTCTGTATTTGTTGATTTGGGGGGCGGGGGAACAAACAAACCACAACCAGAGAGCGCATCCCATTTTATCAGCCGAAGTATCCAAAACATGGGCAATTACTGCCAATTCACATGACCTCCCATATTCCTTCCAAATCCAGGTCAACCAGATCTGCCTTCA
The DNA here is from genome assembly GCF_032191835.1 of Heteronotia binoei. Lineage (NCBI taxonomy): Eukaryota > Metazoa > Chordata > Lepidosauria > Squamata > Gekkonidae > Heteronotia > Heteronotia binoei. The sequence goes on along the minus strand of NC_083236.1, from coordinate 68,392,200 downwards.
AGCTGGCTTCAGGGCAATACAACCCCTTTAATCAGGCTTTTACTCACTTGGCTTGCCCACCAGAATGTGATGTAAGGACGTGATGTCAGCTTGTCTTCACTTATAGGGGGAAATCAATTACCCGTCCATTCAGATGTCTCAGTCTCTCATTCTCTCTCTCTCGCTCACGCGCACACAGAGAGGGAGCAGGTTTCCATCTGAGCTGTTACAGGAAATGGAGAGGGCAGGGGACAACCTTGACTGCAAAGCCAGGCATGGGGTGGGAAAAAATCTCTTGGCTTGCTTCTCCATAACGGTACTGTGTTCAAATCTACCCAGAGACCCCTCTACTTGTAATCGCAGGAAAGGAAAAGGAAAGGTCCCCTGTGCAAGCACCAGACACAGTGGCAAATAATTACTCATCGCATAGACTCAGAAAGATTGACTCCTGTACACGCTTGCCCCCATGTTAGGGTCTTTTACGTGGGCCCTGCTGTAAGCCCCTTCCTAGAGATCTAAAATTTCTGGAAAAGTTTAAGACATGGACTGATTTCGCACCCACCCTACACCACTCTGATATTCCTCTTTTCAATGTGGCATCCTTCCGATTTCCCACTATCTGCCCTGGGGCTTCAGCAAAAATCGGCATTTTTGCGCAGCAAAGGAAAGAAAAGGAAAGGTCCCCTGTGCAAGCACCAGTCATTTCCAACTCTGGGGTGATGTTGCTTTCACAACTGTTTAACGGCAGACTTTTTACAGGGTGGTTTGCTATGGCCTTCCCCAGTCCTCTACACTTCCCCCCCCCCAGCAAGCTGGGGATTCCTTTGACCGACCTTGGAAAGATGGAAGGCTGAGTCAACCTGAGCTGGCTACCTGAACCCAGCTTCCACCGGGGATCGAACTCAGATCGTGAGCAGAGCTTAGGCCTGCAGTACTGCAGCTTTACCACTCTGTGCCACGGGGCTCTTATGTAGCTGCTCTTAAAAGTTCTGCAGGGATTTTGTGGGCAAACAGTCACCTCCCCCGGCTCTTCAAATGGGGACAAAGGAAAGGAAGAAAAGGTCCCCTGTGCAAGCACCAGTCGTTTCCGACTCTGGGGTGACGTTGCTTTCACAACATTTTCACGGCAGACTTTTTATGAGGTGGTTTGCCATTGCCTTCCCCAGCAAAGAGAAACCGCTAAAAACCAGTTTCTCTTTGCTGCGCAAAAACGCCCGATCTTTGCGAAATCCCCAGGGCAGATAGTGGGAAATCGGAAGGACACCGAGCTGAAAAGAGGAACGTCAGAGCGGCGTAGGGTGAGTGGGAAATACGTCATGGAGTTTTATTTGAGAAAAACAGAGAACTTTTTTTTGGGGGGGGGGGGTGCAATCTTTCCTATCAAGCCTAAGGTTATTTTACTGTTTTAACAACACACAATACAAAAATACCACATTTATGTATTTTTTTGCAATGACTCCAGTCTAAGCTTCTTGATTTTTATGATTTTAGACAGGAGTAGGATTGCCAGGTTTGTGTTGGAAAATACTTGGAGATTTTGGGGGTGCAGTCTGGAGAGGGTGAGGTTTCAGGAGGGGAGGGTAATCAGCCGGGTACGATGCCATAGACTCTAGCCTCCAAACTAGCCATTGTCTTCAGGGAATCTCTATCATCTGGAGATCAACTGTAATAGCAGGAAATCTCCAGGCTCTACCTAGAGGATGGCAGCCTTAGAGCCTGTCTGTGCCAAAGGGAAGAAAAAAAGAGAGAAAACGGGTTAATCTGGCCCAGCATGGTTTTGCCAATCCAACTGCCTCATCAAGGTGTTTTCCGTCTTCAGAAAGAGAAAAGGCAGGCAAAGTGAAGGCACCTCCATTTCTTCACCTTTCTAGGTCTAAACGCAACCTCAAGGACCCATTTTGGTTGGAGAAACCATGGGGATGGAACAGCTAGACCTCTTCTCCCCGCTGCTCTGTGGTGCCCAGTACAAATCACTCCCTTCCCCTTAGATGTTGCCTTTTTAAAATCCTGCAAAGATCCTACTTTGAAATTCCCAGTGCTCTTTCTAAATAGTTCCTGGGAGCAGGAGAACTAATGCATCTAAGGCTAACAGCAGAAAGCAGCCTGTCTCTGACATACAGTTATGGAAAGGGCTGGTGCAGCTTCTCTGACCTGTGCCAACTTCCCTTAAACATCCCAACCCGAAGAATGGTTTGAAAGTTCCAGGAGCCCCTTCTTTCTCCAACCTGCCCTCTTCCCAATTCACCCATTCCTTTGACCCAGTTTAGTGTAGTGGTTAAGTGTGTGGACTCTTATCTGGGAGAACCGGGTTTGATTCCCCACTCCTCCACTTGCAGCTGCTGGAATGATCTTGGGTCAGCCATAGCTCTTGCAGAGTTGTCCTTGAAAGGGCAGCTTCTGTCAGAGCTCTCTCAGCCCCACCTACCTCACAGGGTATCTGCTGTGGGAGTGTAAGAAAAAGGAGATTGTGAGCCTCTCTGAGACTCTGATTCAGAGAGAAGGCCAGGGTATAAATCTACAGTCCTTGTCTTTTTCTTCTTCATCTCCTTCTCCTCCTCCTCTATTATAGCGAGCAAAAGAATTTTCCAGAACCATTTCAATGTATGTCACTCAAAACACAATAAGAATATCCTACAGCTGCTTAGCCAATGACCAAAACCTTGCCCTTGCATGCTAAAAATAAAGCAATTAACATAGCTTTTGTGTGCACATTCAGTTCAGCTGGCTCACCTTGCCAAGACAAACGAATGGAACCTTGTTCTCCCCAAGATCCACCAGTGATTTCATTCCATCCCATTCATCCAACTACAGAGGGAATCACCTGCCTTGCCAGACGCCATATAGACTAACGTCATGCCTTCCAGTTGACTCAAATGAGATCCCACCATGCTAATGGACGTGAGGTCCCAAATAGTGTGAATTAACTTGTCAGCAGATGGTGAGAAACAAAAGGCTCACGTCCAACGATTTGTGTAGCCTTTGGCAGAGCTGGTAAGGGTGATTTATAGCTGAATGTCCCAGGATTATGGACATTAAGCAGACAATGCGCATGTCAATTAACTCAAGGGTAGGTCCCACTTACAATCTCCGGCTGTTCTTCATGCATTTCAAACCCCACACAAGCATGGTCGTTGGTCAGGCTGCTTTGGGATGAGGATTCTAGAGCAGGGATGTCAAACATGCGGCCCGAGGACCAGATCAGGCCCCCGGAGGGGTCCTATCAGGCCCGTGAGCAACTGGCTGTCATCTGCTTCCTTCTCCTTCTCTCTTGCTTTCTTCTGCATCACAGCTTGCTTTGCCAGGCTTGCTCAATCGCACAGGAGCTACAGAGCAAACCTCTATTTTCTCAATTGGCTGAGGCTCCTCCCTTGGGGAGGAAGGGGGAGAGGGAGAGCTTGCTTTTCCAGGCTCTCTCAATCGCATAGCAGTGCTACTGAGAGAAGCCTTCCTTCTATTTGCCGAGGCTCCTCAGCACAAGAGCTGTCAGTTATCAGAGACTGTTAAATAAACAAAATTTAAATAAACAAAAAGGCTATCTCAATCACACAGCAGTGCTACTGAGCCAAGCCTTCCTTCTATTTGCCGAGGCTCCTCAGCGCAAGAGCTGTCAGTTATCAGAGACTGTTAAATAAACAAAATTTAAATAAACAAAAAAGGCTATCTCAATCGCACAGCAGTGCTACTGAGCCAAGCCTTCCTCCTATTTGCCGAGGCTCCTCAGCGCAAGAGCTGTCAGTTATCAGAGACTGTTAAATAAACAAAATATTGCAAGAATGCTAATGTTTTAAGTATGTTTTAGTTTACGTTTTTTTAAAAATCTCCAATTGTGTTTCTTCGTGTTCTTTATAAAGCTTATATCTCCACTACCTGGCATTACATTTTATGACACATATAGCTGGGCCCCACAAAGTCCCATTTATGTCAAATCCACCCTCGTAACAAATGACTTTGACACCTCTGTTCTAGAGAGGTAGTTCTGTCTACTGAGATTCTGGCTCCATCAGAGGACGAGGAGGAGGAGAAGAAGAATTTGGATTTATATCCTGCCCTATACTCTGAATCTCAGAGTGGTTACAATCTCTTTTACCTTCCTCCCCCCCCACAACAGTCACGTTGTGAAGTGGATGTGGCTGAGAGAGCTCTTACAGCAGCTGTCCTTTCAAGGACAACTCCTACAAGAGCTATGGCTGACCCAAGGCCATTCCAGCAGCTGCAAATGGAGAAGTGGGGAATCAAACCCGGTACTCCCAGATAAGAGTCCTCACACTTAACCACTACACCAAACTGGCTCTCATGATTTTCATGGAACAGATTTTCCATGGGAAGAATTCTAGACAACTTCTGCTGAGAGTTAACCACCGTTTGTAAGTCCCTCCTAGAATGAATGCCACCAGGCTAAGGATCTTCAGAGATGCTCATGGAAAAGACAAAACGTGGCAGCAGAAGATGCAAAAAAGGTAGTACATCTTGATAGGAAGGGACGGGACAAACCTGGAACACTTGGCCCCCAGCAAATCCTTCTGCTGGTATTCTGAGGCAGTGGCAGACTGGGTCTAAAAAATATTGGTTGCTAGGAGAGATAGGGGTCCCACCCACAACCATAAGGCTATCATTTTATTTTTGTAAGAAATAAATAAAAGTTTTAAAAAATACATAAATGGAAGAAGGACAATTAAAACGTTTGCAAAATAAAGAGATATGTATATTAGTAATTACAGTGTACATCTCTCTCGGCTTGGCTTCGCGAACGAAGATTTAAGAAGGGTGCAATAGTCCACGTTTGCTGCATATGTACAGTGTACATATATTGTACATATTACTGGCAGTAGCCAGTAGATCCTAAATGTAAATACAGATTGCATTTTCTCCAGGGGAGCTGATCTCTGCCAGCTTTTGCCAGTTGCAAAAGCAGGAGATCCCCAGGCCACATCTGGAGGCTGGCAACCCTAAATACGACATAATTTTTAGTTGCATTACAGTAATAATACTGGAATTTCTAATATATTTTCAAGCTACTAAAAGGCCATTCACTTTTTTAACCTATTGTCTAATGCAGGGGTGTCAAACTCATTTGTTATGAGGGCCGGATCTGACATAAATGAGACCTTGTTGGGCCGGGCCATGTTGGGCCGGACCGTTTGTGCACCTATATAAGATTAGGTAGCAGAGATATATATTTTATAAGGAATACAGACAAACACAAATATATATATTTTAAAAAACTTATAACATGCTTAAAACGTTAGCACTCATTGGTCTTAGAGATGCTTTCTTTGTATTTCTCCCATGGGATCCTGGGAATGTCGATGCATAAGTTAGCAGATTTGTGACTGCCTTTGTCGGCCACTGCCCGCCCACTCCGATGAGCAATAGTTTCACACAGCCAACACCACACTGTGTTCTTAAACTATATACAAGGTTTTATTTTACATATATACAGACTCTCCGTCATAACGCTCCGCCAATCAATCATAGAATAGTAAGAGGATAGTACGTACAGCATAGCTTCATTATTATACAGTTGCTGCTAATTGCTGCACCAATGAGAAGGCAGTGCTGAGTCGCTCTGCACTTCTCACCTGATTACATCATTCTACTGGCTAGAATCAGTTCTCCTCTGCCAGATCTTCCTGAGTCATTCCTGTCAGTAGCTGTCAGATCAGTAGCAATGCCTCATTCCTTACCGGTCTTATTTCCTATGCCAACAGGGAACTGGGCAAAGGAAGCTCTGGCTCTTTCCTTCCTTCCCCAAGGACTGGTGGGGGAGCCTCAGCCAGTAGAAGGAAGAGAGGCTTGGCTCAGTAGTTCTGCTGTGCAACTGAGAGGTCTCCCTCCCCCCTTCCTCCCCAAGGGAGGAGCTTCAGCCAGTGGAGAAAATAGAGGTTTTGTTCTGTAGCTCCTGTGCAAAGCAAGCTGAGATTGCAGAAGGAAGCGAGAGAGAGGGAGAAGGAAGCAGATGACAGCCAATTGCTCGGGGACCTGATAGGAGCCCTCTGGGGGCTTGATTCAGCCCCCGAACTGCATGCTTGAAACCCCTGTCTAATGTTTAAGGGGGTCCGCTTTATCAGGGGCCCACAGAGCCCACTTGCCATTGGGCAAGCTGACACCCTGGCCAGACCGCCACTGTTCTGGGGCTACTGGCAGAAGCCAACATTAAAGAAGTCCACTGCGTGGGGCTATCTGAGGCACACTGGTTTTGCTCTCTACAGCAGCAGACACAGAGAGTCTCTGCTCAAGAAATCTGCTTCTCATGGAGTTTCCAAACTTGGGCGGAGGGGGGGGGGGAAGCAAAACAACTCTACTGGCAAGGGACAGCCAGACACGATTGTGTCATCGCAACCAAATTTGCCACAATGACATTGTTCCAGAATGCCATAATCCTTTGAAAGAGACCACAGCATTTTTGGACTGCCAACAGAAATCCAACACATGCAACACCTAATGCTAGCATATACTTTATACTCTATTTTCCAATGACTCATTTTCCATCCTTAAAAAAAAAAGTTTGTTTATCTGTTGAAGAGTCTCTCAATGGCTTTATTGACTGCAGGCAGCAAAGACAGTGACCAAAGGATGCCTGGCTCTTTCCAGACGGCAGCAGATGGCAGCTCCTGTCCTGAGCAAAGACATCGGCCTGACTGAAGAGAAGAACTTAAGAACATAAGAGAAGCCCTGTTGGATCAGGTCAATGGCCCATCCAGTCCGACACTCTGTGTCACATAAGAACATAAGAGAAGCCCTGTTGGATCAGGCCAATGGCCCATCCAGTCTGACACTCTGTGTCACATAAGAACATAAGAGAAGCCCTGTTGGATCAGGCCAATGGCCCATCCAGTCCGACACTCTGTGTCACATAAGAACATAAGAGAAGCCCTGTTGGATCAGGCCAATGGCCCATCCAGTCCGACACTCTGTGTCACAGAAGAACATAAGAGAAGCCATGTTGGATCAGGCCAATGGCCCACCCAGTCCAACACTCTGTATCACAGAAAAACAAAAGAGAAGCCATGTTGGATCAGGCCAATGGCCCATCCAGCCCAACACCGTGTCACACAGTGGCCACAACAACCAGGTGACATCAGGAGGTCCACCAGTGGGGCCAGGACACTAGAAGCCCTCCCACTGTGCCCCCCCCCCCAGCATCAAGAATACAGAGCATCACTGCCACAGTCATAAAAACATAACAGAAGCCATATTGGATCAGGCCAATGGCCCCTCCAGTCCGACACTCTGTGTCACACAGTGGCCAAAAAAACCCAAGTGCCATCAGGATGTCCATCAATGGGGCCAGTACACTAGAAGTCCTCCCACTGTCCCCCCCCCCCCCCAAACCACCAGGAATACAGAGCATCACTGCCCCAGACATAAGAACATAAGAGAAGCCATGTTAGATCAGGCCAATGGCCCATCCAGTCCAACACTCCCTGTCACACATTGGCCACAAAAACCAGGTGCCATCAGGAGGTCCACCAGTGGGGCCAGGACACTAGAAGCCCTCCCACTGTGCCCCCCCCCCCAGCACCAAGAATACAGAGCATCACTGCCCCAGTCATAAGAACATAAGAGAAGCCATGTTGCATCAGGCCAATGGCCCATCCAGTCCAACACTCTGTATCACAGAAGAACATAAGAGAAGCCATGTTGGGTCAGGCCAATGGCCCATCCAGTCCAACACTCTGTGTCACACAGTGGCCAAAAAACCCCAAGCGCCATCAGGAGGTCCATCAATGGGGCGAGGACACTAGAAGTCCTCCCACTGTTTCCCCCCCGCCAACCACCAAGACTATAGAGTACGCCCCAGACAGAGAATTCCATCGATACCCTGTGGCTAATAGCTACTGATGGACCTCTGCTCCAGATGTTCATCCAATCCCCTCCTGAAGCTGGCTATGCTTGCAGCCGCCGCCACCTCCTCCTGTGGCAGTGAACTCTGTGTGTTAATCACATATGAACATATGAAGCTGCCTTATACTGAATCAGACCCTCGGTCCATCAAAGTCAGTCTTGTCTTCTCAGACTGGCAGCGGCTCTCCAGGGTCTCAAGCTGAGGTTTTTCACACCTATTTGCCTGGACCCTTTTTTGGAGATGCCAGGGATTGAACCTGGGACCTTCTGCTTTCCAAGCAGATGCTCTACCACTGAGCCACCGTCCCTCCCCTTTGGGTGAAGAAGGATTTCCTTTTATCTGTTCTAACCCGACTGCTCAGCGATTTCATTGAATGCCCACGAATTCCTCTATTGTGAGAAAGGGAGAAAAGTGCTTCTTTTTCTACCTTCTCTATCCCATGCGTAACCTTGTCAACCTCTCTCGTGTCACCCCTCAGTCGACATTTCTCCAAGCTGAAGAGCCTCAAGCAATGCAGCCTGCTGTAGATGCAGTGCGCTGGGAGCGTTTCTGTACAATCCCCAGTAAAATGAGGCAATGCTTTGCAAATGTTCTGCTCTATTACCTGAAGCCACGGGGGGGGGAGGGGAGGGGGGGGAATGTGTGTGTGGACTAAATGCAAGCACGACTCTCACACGGGGTTAGTTGCACATCAGATTGAAGCCAACGCACTACTGGGTCACAGACCAGCACTGCTGCAAAATACCCTATAAGGAGCACCAGGGCCCATCTAGTTTCCTCTAGTCGCCAGCGCTGCATGTCAATTTTCACCTTAATTTCTAAAACTCTCTAGGCGCGCAAATCGGCATTCCAAAAGAGCTCAATTTAAAACCGATTTGTCAAGGCGCTATTTGGGCTCTATAAATTGCATCGCCAGCAGGGTTACCCCCTCCTTTCCCTTCCTATTTTGCCATTTCCTCTCGAGAGAGAGACGGAGCCAGGAATGGGTGGGCCCAGTTACCTGCACGAGCAGCAGCATCTCCCACACTGCCTGGAGATATTTTTGTTGGACGAGCTTCAGAACAAGCATACAACACAAACCAGACAAAGGGAAATTGGCCCAGAAGCTCAAGAGGTAGCAAAGGATGTTCAGAAGGAATGCTTTTTCAGACGCTCCGTATTTCAAAGAGTTGGTGTTGCACGGTGGAATTCAGGGTTGCCAAGTCCAATTCAAGAAATAGCTGGGGACTTTGGGGGTGGAGCCAGGAGCCATTGGGGGAGGAGTCAGGAGACTTTGGGGCGGAGCCAGGAGCAAGAGTGTGACGAGCATAATTGAACTCCAAAGGGAGTTCTGGCCATCACATTTATACACATACACACACACAAATACACATATATACACACACACTGTAGCTAATAGCCACTGATGGACCTCTGCTCCATATTTTTATCCAATCCCCTCTTAAAGCTGGCTATGCTTGTAGCCGCCACCACCTCCTGTGGCAGTGAATTCCACATGTTAATCACCCTTTGGGTGAAGAAGGACTTCCTTTTATCTGTTTTAACCTGACTGCTCAGCAATTTCATAGAATGCCCACAAGTTCTTTCATTGTGGGAAAGGGAGAAAAGTACTTCTTTCTCTACTTTCTTTCTCCCAGAAAGAACACCCACGTTATCCTTGCTGAAGGCTGCAGGCTCAGTCCCCGACATTTTTGCTCTCAGGAATCAGGTTTTTGGAAAGACCATTCTCCGCCTGAAACCCAACAGCCACTAAATCTCATAAAAGACAACACTGGGGTAAACGGACTGTTGGATCTCTAACCCGGGATCTTATCTTCCCTCTTTCACATATGGAAAACCTTGAGGACAGGTGTGGTTTTACACAGGCCTCAGATTCAGCAGGAGCTCACAGGAGCACAGCTCCTGAACCTTTCTGAGGGATCCCCCTCCTCCTCCCCACCTCCCTACCTTGTCCACTGAATAGTAGGCGCAGCTGCATAACAATCCCTGGATTAGGAGAGCGGGCAGCCAGCCAGCCAGCCTCCAGGGGCTTTGCCACACCCCCAGCAGCCCTCATGAACCACTGGAGAAGCCCACGCCACTAGGGTGGCCAAGTCCAATTCAAGAAACATCTGGGGACTTTGGAGGTGGAGCCAGGAGACATTGGGGTGGAGCCAAGATCAAGGCTGTGATAAGCATAATTGAACTCCAAAGGGAGTTCTGGCCATCACATTTAAAGGGATGGCACACCTTTTCAATTCCTTCCTTCCATAGGAAATAATGGATAGGGGCACCTTCTTTTGAGGCACATAGAATTGGACCCCCTGGTCCAATCTTTTTGAAACTTGGGGGTATTTTGGGGAGAGGAACTAGATGCTATACTTAAAATTTGGTGCCTTTAGCCCAAACAACAGCCCCCCCCCCCGAGCCCCAGATACCCACGGATCTATTCTCAATGATTTTCTATGGGAATAAATCTCCATAGGGAATAATAGAGTTCCCAGTAGACATTTCCCTCCCCTCCCTCCGCTTTCTGACGACCCTGAAGCGGGGGGAGGGTCTCCAAACCGGGGGATCCCCTCCCCCCACCTGGGGATTGGCAACCCTACACGCCACACTTTCTCCACTTCTTATGTGATTTTAGGCGGCGGGTGGCTTGCTGGCCTTTTGACTGTGGGGGGGGGCTTTCCTTTCTTCCACCAGGTTGCTTTTGGCTGGGGGGGGGCAGTATATGCTAATGACCTCCACCACATATTTTTCTACAAAACAACCCCTGGTTTTACAGCCTTTTAAAAATTTGCCAACACATCAGAGTTCTCCAGCAAACTTGAGAAGTTTTGGACTTATCATAGAGGGAGGAGCTGAAAGGTATTAAGAGTCCAGACTGTACCGCCCATTTTGATCAACAAGAGACCCCTGGAGAATCCCTCACCTTGTGACTCGTGATGCCAGGACCCTGCGCTACCCAGACCCCCTCATCAAGGTGAATGACACCATCCAGATCGAGTTGGAGACTGGCAAAATCACAGACTTCATTAAGTTTGACACAGGTAACTTGTGCATGGTGACTGGTGGGGCTAACTTGGGTCGTATCGGTGTGATCACCGACCGGGAGAGACATCCTGGTTCATTTGATGTGGTTCATGTGAAGGATGCAAACGGCAACAGTTTTGCTACCAGATTGTCCAACATCTTTGTTATTGGCAAGGGTAACAAGCCTTGGATCTCTCTTCCTCGCGGAAAGGGAATCCGTCTCACCATTGCTGAAGAGAGAGACAAGAGGTTGGCAGCCAAACAAAGCAGTGGCTGAGCCCCTGGAATATTGGAACAGAGACCCACCCAAAGCTCCTTTGACAAATAAAACCTTCCCCCCCCCCCAAAACAAGAGACCCCTGGAGACGGTAGTGGGCAGGAGGCTCTATGTCTGGCTTGAAGGTAAAGATCTGTAAGGCTGCTTCGCTTGTGAAGGTTTCTCTCTCCTTCAAGCAAACAGAAGGGTGGGTATTTTTCCTTTTTGGCACCTCCGTGGTCCCTGCTCCCTTCTCCAAAGGAAAAGGAAAGGTCCCCGACTCTGGAGTGATGTTGCTTTCACAACGTTTTCACAGCAGACTTTTTTAACGGGGTGGTTTGCCATTGCCTTCCCCAGTCATCCACGCTTCCGCCCCAGCAAGTTGGGGACTCATTTGACTGACCTCAGAAGGATGGAAGGCTGAGTCGACCTTGGGCCGGTTACCTGAATCCAGCTTCCGCTGGAATCGAACTCAGGTCGTGAGCAGAGAGTTCAGACCAAAGTACTGCAGTACTGCTGCTTTACCACTCTGCGTCACGGGGCCACTCCTTCTCCAAAGGAAAGGAAAAGGAAAGGTCCCCCGTGCAAGCACCAGTCGTCTCTGACTCGGGTGACATTGCTTTCCCGACATTTTCACGGCAGACTTTTTACGGGGTGGTTTGCCATTGCCTTCCCTGGTCTTTCCAAAACCCTGATGTTAATACAATATGAAAATGATTAATCTATCAAAACAGAAGAGCTAAATTCTCTGAGACAATCCAGAGCAAGCCAATGTAACGATGATGCCTCCTGCTTCCAATACGATGTGCAGTTGCTACAGAAAAAGCCTATTCGGGCCAGGGCCGTAATGATAAAATCATGACTCTTGCCTTCTCCAATTCCCACTTTGTTCTCATGATCCGAGGCTCAGATAAGATCCTTGGAAACACGGTGACAAAATACTCTCCAACCTCGCCCTTTCTGACTTTGCATGCCAAAATAATATGAAGACTGCCATTGCGAGCAACCACAGGGTGAAATTTCCGTGAACTCTAGAAATACATCCGCAAAACCCGTATGGAGCAGTATTGAAATGTTAATGGCTTGACATCCACTGGATGGCTAGTAGAAGATTTCCTTTAATGACATTTCTACAACACCTTTGTGCTATTGTTCTCTCTGCCATAAGGTGGCAGACGGATTCATGGAGGTCCTATATTCTTTCCACTTTGGCATGTTCTCCGCTGGTTTTCTGCAAAATGGTGTCTATTTAAGAGAGCTTTTAATCCACTGTAATCAAGTCGTGGGCCCCCTTTTTAATGGATGTGGTTTTACCCACATTCTATTCTATTGGATTGCATTTTTTTAATTTGTTTGTTTGTAAAAGATAAAGGTAGTCCCCTGTGCAAGCACCAGTCGTTTCCAACTCTGGGGTGACGTCGCATCGTGATGTTTTCACGGCAGACTTTTTAAAGGGGTGGTTTGCCATTGCCTTCCCCAGTCATCTACACTTCCCGCCCCCAGCAGGCTGGGTACTCATTTGACTGACCTCAGAAGGATAGAAGGCTGAGTCGACCTTGAGCCAGCTACCTGAACCCAGCTTCCGCCGGGATTGGACTCAAGTTGTAATCAGAGAGCTCGGACTGCAGTACTGCAGCTTTACCACTCTGCGCCACGGGGCTCTTTACTCATTCGTGTGAAACACTTTTTAAAATGTGCTCCTAGGGTTGCCAATCTCCAGTTAAGGGCTGGAGACCTCCCAGAATTACAATTGATCTTTAGATTACATAGATAGCTTATTTATTTATTGTTTATTTAAAACGTGTATTCCAGTCGTCCTTGTGGAAATGGCTGCTTTGGAAGGTGGATTGTATGGCGCTAAACCCTACTGACCCCCCCCCCTCTTCCTTAAAGGTCACCATTCCAGGCTCTACCCTCAAATCTCCAGGCATTTCCAAACCTGGAGTTGGCAACCCTACCCTTGCCCATTACATTTTCATTCTGGGAGCTTACCCTGTGTTCATTTTCTGTTTGTAAGTTAGCGTTTGTCAGTGGGTCCAGGGCCACTCAGTGAGGTTCACGGCAGAATCTGAACCAGGTTTGATTCCCCGCTCGTCCCCTGCATGCAGACACTGGGCGACCTTGAGTCAGTCACAGCTCTCTCAGAGCAGTTCTCTCAAGAGCAGTTCTCTCAGAGCTCTCTCAGCCCCACCTACCTCACACAGGGTGTCTGTTGTGGGGAGAGGAAGGGATTGTAAACTGCTCTGAGACTCCAAGTGAAGGGTGGGGTAGAAATCTAATTATTCCTCCTCCTCCTCTTCCTTCTTCTTTTTCTTCTTCCTCCTGGTCTGAGATGTGGAACACCACTTCACATATCTCCCATTTTCTACATTCCTGCTCCCTTGAGTTGTTGTTCATTTGCTTAGCCCATTTCCTCTTTTTTAGAACAACCAGACTTAATTGTTTTCCTACTATATTACTGGAGCATCATTGAAAATGGTTATTTTATTCTCTCTTCTGGCCATGGCTCCATCTGTCTGCAAGGGAGGGAATCTTTAAACGGTAACATGGCTGCAGATGCGGTGAGTGCCTACAAACGATTACAGATCCATAAACCGTGTAAATCACCATTAAAGAGCACGGCGTTGAGGAGGAGCCTGTGAAACTGCATATGAAATGGATGGCTGTGTTTCGTTTTCCTTTAAATGGTTCAGCCAAGCGTCTTTGTTGCAGAATATATTTGTTAATAATCTCATTATTTACAGGGCCCATGTGCTATTTATTACCCTCCATTTTCCAATATAAAGAGACATCTGAGGCTGGTTAGGTTGTTTATATAGGGTCCATCTTCAGTTCCATGGAATTTCCTGGTTGGCACCCGGCCTTGCCGGAATACCATCTTTCCAGCAGCAACACCAAACCTTAAACCACTTTGTGGAATAATGAAATAAAGATATCAGAGACAGCCGGGGCGTGTGACAGCACCACACGGCGAGCAACCGCTTTAAGGGAGAGCCCCGTTTTTGCAGAGAGATCAAACCCAGCATCTTCCAACGAAAGCATCAGCTAGCAGCCTCTGCCATTGCTCGGCGGATCAGAGAGCAGCGGGCTAAAGCAGCGCCGTAGGTTCCCATAGGGGAAAAGATTCTTGCAGAAAAGGGGAAAGCAAAAGCAGTGCCATGTGAGCCGAAGCATCGAGGACGATCTCAAAAACAAGAACAAAAAAGATATCACAGTGCATATTAAAATCACACTAAAATCAGTCAAGCAAAAGGTGAAGGAACCAAAAACAACGTTTAAGTCCTGTAGAACCTTTAAGACCAATGATGTTTAATTCTAAGTATAAGCTTTCATGCACATCGGATTCAAGCTTTGTTCTATTGCTTCAGACTAACACAGACTTCACATTTCTGGGATCCAAGATCACTGCAGATGGTGACTGCAGCCATGAAATTAGAAGACGTTTGCTCCTTGGGAGGACAGCTATGGCAAATCTAGGCAGTATAATAAAAAGTAGAGACATCACCGTGCCAACAAAAGTCCATATAGTCAAAGCGATGGTATTCCCAGTAGTAATGTATGGCTGTGAGAGTTGGACCATAAGGAAGGCCGAGCGCAGAAGAATAGACGCTTTTGAGATGTGGTGCTGGAGAAGACTCTTGAGAGTCCCTTGGACTGCAAGAAGATCCAATCAGTCAGTCCTAAGGGAAATCAACCCTGACTGTTCCCTGGAAGGTCAGATGCTGAAGCTGAAGCTCAAATACTTTGGCCACTAAGTCAGAAGGGAGCAGTCCCTGGAGAAGACCCTGGTGCTGGGAAAAACAGAAGGCAAAAGAAGAAGGGGGTGGTGAAAGATGAGATGGCTGGACAGCATTACTGATGTAACTAACACGAATTTGAGCAGACTTCGGAGGATGATGGAAGACAGGAGGGCCTGATGTAACTTGGTCCATGGGGTCGCAAAGCTCAAATACTTTGGCCACCCAATGAGAAGGGAGCACTCACTGGAGAAGACCCTGATGCTGGGAAAGACAGAAGGAAGAAGAAGGGGATGGCAAAAGATGAGACGGCTGGACAGCATTACTAATGTAACTACACAAATTTGAGCAGACTTCGGAGGATGGTGGAAGACAGGAGGTCCTGGTGTGACTTGGTCCATGGGGTCACAAAGAGTTGGGCTTGACTGTGCGACTGAACAAAACAACATGGCTACCCATCAAAATCTAAGCAAAGATGTGTACCTGCATACGAAAGCTTATATCCAGAACTCAACTTCGTTGGTCTTAAAGGTCCTGCTGAACTCAAAGTTTGTTCTATTGCTTCAGACCAACATGGCTACCCACCAGAATCTATGTGAAAGAAGTGTGCGTGCACACATAAGCTTGTGCCCAGAACTAAACTTTTGTTGGTCTTAAAGGTGTCGCTGGATTTAAAATCCGTTCCGCTGCTTTAGATGAACACGGTGACCCACCTGAACTGAAAGCCATTAAAGAACAACATAACTGCCAGCGATGTAACCGTAAAACGGAGCTTTTCCTACCCTTCCTATCTGCAGGTATAAATCCCGTATGTGGCCGGAGCCACACCCCCCCTCTTGGCCTCAACTGATGGCCTCTTGGCCTCTTGGCCCAGGGCTCACAGCCCACAGCCTCTGAATGAACCACCCCACAGGGTCAAGGCCTTGCCTAGGTATAATATAGTGGGTTCAACGCATGGAAGAGACGAGGTTGCAGTGATCATAGCTATTTTATTAAGTGCAGCATAGGAATGGCTGCACTCCAAGACTGGGGAACTGGGCCAACTATATGCACTTCAGGGTTCCTGTGCAAGCACGCCATTGGATCATTCAAACCATGAGGGGGCCCGTGATTGGAGCAGGACAGGATCCTATTGCCCTTTGTTCCTGAGTTCCCAAGCTCAGGCCTACGGCTCCAATGGGCCAGGCAGGAACACCATTATTTCACCATGCCATGAGTTCACTACACACCACTAGGATATGATTCTGGGCCTCCCTCCCTCCCTCCCTTCATTTCTTTCTTTCTTTCTTTCTTTCTTTCTTTCTTTCTTTCTTTCTTTCTTTCTTTCTTTCTTTCTTTCTTTCTTTCTTTCTTTCTTTCTTTCTTTCTTTCTTTCTTTCTTTCTTTCTTTCTCTCTCTCCCTCCCTCCCTCCCTCCCTCCCTCCCTCCCTCCCTTCCTTCCTTCCTTCCTTCCTTCCTTCCTTCCTTCCTTCCTTCCTTCCTTCCTTCCTTCCTTCCTTCCTTCCTTCCTTCCTTCCTTCCTTCCTATCTTTTTATTTTTTGTTTCTCTGAACAGAAGAGAGGAGAAGGATTTAAGCTGCTCTGAGACCCCACAGGGAAGAAAGGCGGAATAAGTAAATCATTTGTAAATAAATGTTGTAAATAAATGACTCCTGGTGAGTTCTGCTGCTTTCGGCAGGATCCCTGTTTGAGTAACTTGGCGGGAGAGAGACAGGCCTCAGATTCAGTGGGAGCTCACAGGAGTGCAGCTCCTGAACCTTTCTGATAGTTTCTCCTCCTCCTTCGGAGAGTTCCACCTCCTTGTCCATTGAATAGTAGGTGCAGCTGCATAACAATCCCTGGATGAGCTCCACCACCTATTTTTCTACAAAATGACTGCTGGAGACAGATATCTATTTCACACTAAGGCATGTTACAGGTGGAGAGCCCTTTTGCCCCCGGCGCTTCTCTCCTTTTTCACACAAGATGCCATGGAGCTGCGAACTGGGGTTGGATAAGCATATGGAGCAGAGATCCATCAGTATTAGCCACAGTTTATCGTTGGAACTATCTATATGGGGCAGTGATGCTCTGTCTTTTTGGTGCTGGGGGGGCACACTGGGAGGGCTTCTACTGTCCTGGCCCCACTGGTGGACCTCCTGATGGCACATGAGTTTGTTTAGCCACTGTGTGACACAGAGTGTTGGACTGGATGCGACATTGGCCTGACCCAACATGGCTTCTCTTATGTTCTTCTGTGACACAGAGTGTTGGACTGGATGGGCCATTGGCCTGATCCAACATGGCTTCTCTTACGTTCTTCTGTGACACAGAGTGTTGGGCCATTGCCCTGATCCAACATGGCTTCTCTTATGTTCTTGGTGGCTATTAGTTACAAGGTACAGATGGAGCACTCTGTCTGGGGCAGCGATGCTCTGTATTCTTGGTGCTTGGGGGGGGGCACAGTGGGAGGGCTTCTAGTGTCCTGGCCCCACTGGTGGACCTCCTCATGGCACATGGGTTTTTGGCCACTGTGTGACAAAGAGTGTTGGACTGGACGGGCCTCTGGCCTGATCCAACATGGCTTCTCTTATGTTCTTTTGTCTGGGGCAAGTGATGCTCTGTATTCTTGGTGCTTGGGGGGGCACAGTGGGAGGGCTTCTATTGTCATGGCCCCACTAATGGACCTCCAGATGGCACCTGGTTTTGGGCCACTGTGTGACAAAGAGTGTTGGACTGGACGGGCCTCTGGCCTGATCCAACATGGCTTCTCTTATGTTCTTATGTGACATAGAGTGTTGGACAGGATGGGCCATTGGCCTGACCCAACATGGCTTCTCTTATGTTCTTCTGTGACACAGAGTGTTGGACTAGATGGGTCATTGGCCTGATCCAACATGGCTTCTCTGATGTTCTCCCACGGCAAGCAGAAACCGCTTGTAAGAGGATCTTGCTTGCTGTGGGAAAGCGATGTACCGATTCGCAGCTCTGCTGAGGCTAGTGCGAAAATGGAGAGTAGTGCCGGGAGCAAAAGGGCTGTCCACCCGGAACAAGCCTAATACGAAATGGGTCAGACTGTCATCCTTCATGTATCCTACATGCACAAACCAATTCTACATGTTTGCAAAGTCCAATTTTACATGTGAATAGATTTGCGTGCTTCTTCCAGTTCAAGCACAATCGTTCCTGCCAGGTCAGCTGCATTTGGGACATGATTAATTATTTATTTACGCTATTTATAGTTTGCTTTTCTCATCGGGACCCAAGATGGCTTATACAGAGTGAATCCATAGTCTAGGGCTTCCAAGTCCAATCCAAGAAATATCTGGGGACTTTGGGGGTGGAACCAGGGGACATTGGGGTGGAGCCGGGAGCAAGGGCGTGGCAAGCATAACTGAACTCCAAAGGGAGTTGTGGCATCACATTTAAAGGGACCGCAACCTTTTAAATGCCTTCCCTCCACTGGGAATAATGAAAGATAGGGGCATCTTCTTTTGGGGCTTGTAGAATTCGACCCCCTGGTCCAATCTTTTTGAAACTTGGAGGGTGTTTTGAGGAGAGGCACTGGATGCTATGCTGACACTTTGGTGCCTCAATCTCAAAAAAAGCCCCCCTCAGAGCCTCAGATATGCACGGATCAATTCTCCATTATACCCAATGGGGATCAGTCTCCATAGGGAACAATGGATTGCCCACCAGCAGACATTTCCCTTCCCCCCACCCCCACTTTCTGATGACCCTGAAGCGGGAGGAGGGCCTCCAAACCGGGGGGTCCTCTGCTCCCACCTGGGGACTGGCCACCCTAGTCCATACAGTCAACAAGGCAGTCCATACAGTCAACCCTAGTCCAAACAGTTGAGAGCCAATTTGGTGTAGTGGTTAAGCGTGCGGACTCTTATCTGGGAGAACCAGGTTTGATTCCCCACTCTCCACTTGCAGCTGCTGGAATGGCCTTGGGTCAGCCAGAGCTCTTGTAGAGGTTGTCCTGGAAAGGGCAGCTGCTGTGAGAGCCCTCTCCAGCCCCACCCACCTCACAGGGTGTCTGTTGTGGGGGAGGAAGATAAAGGAGATTGTGAGCCGCTCTGAGACTCTTCGGAGTGGAGGGCGGGATATAAATCCAATATCATCTT
Source organism: Heteronotia binoei (assembly GCF_032191835.1). Classification (NCBI taxonomy): domain Eukaryota; kingdom Metazoa; phylum Chordata; class Lepidosauria; order Squamata; family Gekkonidae; genus Heteronotia; species Heteronotia binoei. The sequence continues at coordinate 68,373,261 of NC_083236.1, read as the reverse complement.
CTTCTACAGTCAACAATTCAATAAACAATCAAATAGGATTTGGGCTGCTGAGTTCACCAGAAGGGTAAAAACCGGAACTGAAGCGAAGCGTAGCTGTTAACAAGACCCATTAAATGACGCAAAACTGCACAATAGAATCCAACCCACAGCAAACAATACACAGTAGCCAAAGACCACAGTCCCCAATAATTTATCCAAGAAACTTGGAATCGTTTCCTACGGCACTACCCTATTGCGTGCGGTAGAAAAGCCCTCTGGAATCATTCCATTTTGCAGTTTGCGGAAAGCCATGAGCCATCCTGACCCCTGCCCCCGGGCAGACCACTCCATGAGAGAGGGGGCATAACACAGAAGGCCGTTGCCGATTTTGCCCGTTTGCAGGTTGGTACCTGCAGAAGACCCTCCGCAAATGAGCAAAGCTGTCGCGGTGGAGCAGAGGAGAGAGACAGTACTGCAGATAGGCCCCGATGTGATAGCCAATGCTTTTAAAACAAGCCCAGTAACTGATGGGTTGATACATGTCCCTCATCTGCCTGGATGAGTAAGAGATGTCTCCAGTACTGGCAGGCCATCGTTTCCACACAGCACACTTGGGGGAGATGACTGTTGGCCCACAAACTTTTCAGAGCAGCTACATAAGAGCCCCGTGGTACAGAGCGGTAAAGCTGCAGGACTGCAGCCCTAAGCTCTGTTCACGACCTGAGCTCGATCCCCGGTAGAAGCTGGGTTCAGGTAGCCAGCTCCAGGTTGACTCAGCCTTCCATCCTTCCGAGGTCGGTCAAAGAAGTACCCAGCTTGCTGGGGGGAAAGTGTAGATGACTGGGGAAGGCAATGGCAAACCACCCCGTGAAAAGTCTGCCATGAAAACGTTGTGAAAGCAATGTTACCCCAGAGTTGGAAATGACCGGTGCTTGCACAGGGGACTACCTTTACCTTTTTTTTTTTTAATTAACATAAGAATCTAAAGCAGGGGTGTCAAACATGCGGCCCATGGGCCAGATCAGGCCCCTGGAGGGCTCCTATCAGGCCCATGAGCAAGTCTGTTTCCTTCTCCCTCTCTCTTGCTTCTTTCTGTGTCACAGCTGACTTTGCCAGGATTTCTCAATTGCACAGAAGCTACAGAGCAAAGCCTCTATTTTCTCCATTCAAAAATGCAAAAATACAAAATATTGTGCAAAAACAAACACTCTTGACTAGTGTATACAAAATTCTATTGACATGAAATGAACAGCCTACAACAGCGGGCATGCATTCATACAGTATAAATAGAAAACAAACGAATGTCTCAAAACAATATTCCAGGGAGGACCCCACACAGTCTCTGAGTTTTCCAAACTGAGTACTAAGACTCAATAATAAAGTTCCACAGGAGTCCCTCCGTTGCTTGTTGACTTCTGAAGGAAAAATTCTAGCCTTCACGCAAACCCCGGCTTTGATTGCGTTCCGCTGCTCCTGCAGCTTCCTCGTAAGTCAACTGAAACTTCCAGCCAAGTTCTCTCTCAAACGCCCATTTTGGTATCTTAATTTGCTGCTGTTCTTTTGCTCTATTTTCTCCATTGGCTGAGGCTCCTTTCTTGGGGTGGAAGTTGGGGGAAGGGAGAGCTTGCTTTGCTACTGACCACAACATTGCAAGACACTTTAAGCCTGCTTTATTTTAGGGGTTCTTTTTTAAAAAAATCTTTAATTGTGTTTGCCTGTGCCCTTTATAAAGTTTACATTTCCACCACCTGGCATTACATTTTATGACATTGATGGCCAGGCCCGACAAGGTCTCATTTATGTCAGATCTGGCCCTCATAACAAATGAGTTTGACATCCCTGATCAAGATCTCGGACATCTCTCTCTTTCTCTCTCTCTCCACAGCGCCTGCATCATTCACTCCTGACTTTTGAAAACCTGCTTATTTAGCTTAATTTGTTCTTATTATGAGAAATTGTGTGTGGGGGGGCTATTGTCAGGCACGTAGCTAACCTATAAATACTTCAACACAAAGGGACACCAACTGAGAACCAGGTTTAAAAAGCAATTTTCCATCGTCGTTCTCCTTTGTGAGAGCAGACGATTTAAAGAACAACGCGAAACAAAAGAGATTGGCATCATAACCGCACATGAAGGCTGTATCCTAAAAGCCCACTTATGTACAGTGTGCCAGCGCAATACGCAGAGTTCTCTCTTTCAGCGTTCTAAAAATGGCAGCCAGACACTATAAAATTTACTGGCTACTTTTACAAGGCTAAGCGAGTTTTCTCCAAAGCGATGGCTTCCTGTAGTCTGCCTCTCCCAGCCATACGTTTTGCTTCCCTCCCCCACCCCTCCACCCAAGTAACATGCAAAAACATATCCTAGTGTGACTGCAGTTAAACTGCACGAATAATTGCACATCCGATACGATGCAGAATGGAAGTCGGAAGTCATCTGCTGCCATTAAACTGTGTGAACTACTGAGGCAGGAAGAACAAGCTCTGTAAATGACACGGCCGGTGCCTTTCAGCCACACACATTTTTTTGCAGATTGGAGGTAGATTGAGAAAAGCAGCGGCGGTGGTTGCATTAGCAGGAGTAAGTAGGTTGCCAACCTCCAGGTGGGGCCTGGAGATCTCCTGAAATTGTTCTCCAGAGGCCAGGGATCAGTTCTACTGGAGAAAAGATAATGAAGAAGAAGATATTGGATTTATATCCCGCCCTCCACTCCAAAGAGTCTCAGAGCGGCTCACAATCTCCTTTCCCTTCCTCCCCCACAACAGACACCCTGTGAGGTGGGTGAGGCTGAGAAGGCTCTCACAGCAGCTGCCCTTTCAAGGACAACTCTGCGAGAGCTATGGCTGATCCAAAGCCATTCCAGCAGACGCAAGTGGAGGAGTGGGGAATCAAACCCAGTTCTCCCAGATAAGAGTCTGTGCACTTAACCACCACACCAAACTGGCTCTTTCAACCACCCTTTCAAGGACAACCTCTGCCAGAGCTATGGTTGACCCAAGGCCATCCCACCAGCTGCAAGTGGAGGAGTGGGGAATCCAACCCGGTTCTCCCAGATAAGAGTCTGCGCACTTAACCACTACACCAGACTGGCTCTTTCAACCACCCTTTCAAGGACCTCTGCCAGAGCTCTGGCTGACCCAAGGCCATTCCAGCAGCTGCAAGTGAAGGAGTGGGGAATCAAACCCGGTTCTCCCAGATAACAGTCCGCACACTTAACCACTACACCAAACTGGCTCTAAAGCGGATGCTTTAGAGAGTGGGCTCTGTGCTATGTTGCTTCGCTGAGGTCTCTCCCCTTCCTCCAGCCCCTCCCTTCCAAAGCTATAAGAATTTCCCAACCTGGAGTTGACATTTTTAGTAGAATCATAAAGTTGGAAGTAGAGTTGCCAAGTCCAGCTCAAGAAATATCTGGGGACTTTGGGGGTGGAGCCATGTGGCATGCAGAACTGAACTCCAAAGGGAGTTCCGGCCGTCACATTTAAAGGGACCGCACACCTTTTAAATGTTTTCCCTCCATTGGAAATAATGAAGGGTAAGGGCACCTTCTTTTGGGGCTCATAGAATTGGACTCCCTGATCCAATCCTTTTGAAACTTGGAGGGACTTTTGAGGAGGGGCCCTGGATGCTATGCTGCAGATCTGGTGCCTCTAACACACACAAAAAAAACAGCCCCCCCCCCAGATACCCATGGATCAATTCTCCATTATACCCTGTGGGAATTGGTCTCCATAGGGAATAATGGCATGCCCAGCAGACATTGCCCCCCCCTCCACTTTCTGAAGACCCTGAAGCAGAGGGAGGGCCTTCAAACTGGGGGGTCCCCTGCCCCCACCTGGGGATTGGCAACCCTATCTGGAGCTCTCCCCTTTAGCATTCTGTGGCTCAGCCAGCCTTTGCACAGGGCTGACGTTGCCAGCACTGGCCTGGCAAACACCTGGAGATTATTTTTTGGGGGGGAGATGGAGCTTGGGGAGGTGGGATTTGAGGAGACGAGGGCTCTCAGCAGGGTGTAAAGCCCCAGAGTCCACCCTCCAAAGGAGCCATTTTCTCCAGACGAGCTGATCTTGGTTGCACGGAGATCACCTATAATAGTGAGAGATCTCCAGTTGCCACCTGGAGGCTGGCAACCCCATGAGAGGCCAGTGGCATTTGGAAGAGACCCCCTCCCCCTCCCTCAGACCTCCGCTGCTCCCCCCCAGCCATTAACAACCCTAAGGATTTCCCTCTACTAAGCTGAGCTGCTTTAATTGCCCCCTTTGATGCATCTCGCCCATCCAGGCTCTACTTTATAAGAAAGACATTCAGTCATTAAGACAAGCTCTTAGCAGAATCAACTATTAATGAGCCAGCCAGGCCAAGGCGTGATGATTCCCCAATTCTTCATTATACCCTATGCAAGGGTGGGGAACAGTGGCTCTCCAGATGTTTTTTGTCTACAACTCCCATCAGCCCCAGCCATTGGACATGCCGGCTGGGGCTGAGGGGAATTGTAGGCAAAAAACATCTGGAGAGCCAGTTTGGTGTAGTGGTTAGGTGTGCGGACTCTTATCTTGGAGAACCGGGTTTGATTCCCCACTCCTCCACTTGCACCTGCTGGAATGGCCTTGGGTCAGCCATAGCTCTGGCAGAGGTTGTCCTTGAAAGGGCAGCTGCTGTGAGATCCCTCTCAGCCCCACCCACCTCACAGGGTGTCTGTTGTGGGGGAGGAAGGTAAAAGAGATTGTGAGTCGCTCTGAGACTCTTTGGAGTGGAGGGCGGGATATAAATCCAATATCTTCATCTACCTCACAGGGTGTCTGTTGTGGGGGAGGAAAGGAAAGGAGATTGTGAGCCGCTCTGAGACTCTTCAGAGTGGAGGGCGGGATATAAATCCAATATCTTCATCTACCTCACAGGGTGTCTGTTGTGGGGGAGGAAGGGAAAGGAGATTGTGAGCCACTCTGAGACTCTTCAGAGTGGAGGGCAAGATGTAAATCCAATATCTTCATCTACCTCACAGGGTGTCTGTTGTGGGGGAGGAAAGGAAAGGAGATTGTGAGCCGCTCTGAGACTCTTCAGAGTGGAGGGCGGGATATAAATCCAATATCTTCATCTACCTCACAGGGTGTCTGTTGTGGGGGAGGAAGGGAAAGAAGATTGTGAGCCACTCTGAGACTCTTCGGAGTGGAGGGTGGGATATAAATCTAATATCTTCATCTACCTCACAGGGTGCCTGTTGTGGGGGAGGAAGGGAAAGAAGATTGTGAGCCACTCTGAGACTCTTCGGAGTGGAGGGCGGGATATAAATCCAATATCTTCATCTACCTCATAGGGTGTCTGTTGTGGGGGAGGAAGGGAAAGGAGATTGTGAGCCACTCTGAGACTCTTCGGAGTGGAGGGCGGGATGTAAATCCAATATCTTCATCTACCTCACAGGGTGTCTGTTGTGGGGGAGGAAGGGAAAGGAGATTGTGAGCCGCTCTGAGACTCTTCGGAGTGGAGGGCGGGATATAAATCCAATTTCTTCTTCTTCACTGTTCCCCACCCCTGCATGGGAAACGGTCTCCATAGGGAATAATGGCGTGCCCAGCAGACATTTCCCTCTGCCCCCACTTTCTGATGACCCTGAAGCAGGGGGAGGGCCTCCAAACTGGGAGATCCCCTGCCCTCCAGGGTCATCTAGTCCAACCCCCTGGACATGCAGGAAACTCACAAATACCTCCCCCATTCACCCACAGTGACCTGTCACATGCTCAGAAGATGGCAAAAAATTAATAATAATACCCCACCTTCAGAAGATCCCTGACCAAATTGGCATGGAGGAATGCCTGACCTCAAAGTGGTGATCAGTATTTTCCTGGGCATGTAAGAAAGGGCCACAAGAACGAAGCCCTGATGCAGCCCTTCCAGCCTTCCCTCTCATGATCTGCTCAAGTTCACAGAATTAGTGTTGCTGTCAGATGGCCTCTGTTTAAAAACCTCCAAGGAAGGAGAGCCCACCACCTCCCGAGGAAGCCTCTTCCACTGAGGAACCGCTCTAACGGTCCACAAGTTCATCCTAATGTTGAGCCAGAAACTCTTTTGATTTAATTTTGGTTCTCGTCCTACCTTCCTGGGCCACCGAAAACAGTTCCACCTCATCCTCTATATCAGCGGTCCCCAACCTTTTTGGCATCAGGGACCGGTTTTGTGGAAGACAATTTTTCCATGGACCGGGGGTGGGTGGGAGGGGGCGGAATGGTTTCGGGATGATACAATTGTGCACTTTATTTTGGTGTGATGGTTAAGTGTGAGGACTCTTATCTGGGGGAACCGGGTTTGATTCCCCACTCCTCCACTTGCAGCTGCTGAAATGGCCTTGGGTCAGCCATAGCTCTCGTAGAGTTGTCCTTGAAAGGGCAGCTTCTGGGAGAGCTCTCTCAGCCCCATCCACCTCACAGGGTGTCTGTTGTGGGGGAGGAAGGGAAAGGAGATTTGCCACAGGAGGTGGTGGCGGCTACAGGCACAGCCAGCTTTAAGAGGGGATTGGATAACAATATGGAGCAGAGGTCCATCAGTGGCTATTAGCTACAGTATGTATATATATATATATATATGTATGTATGTGTGTGTGTGTGTAAATATATGTGTGTATAAGTATGTATGTGTGTGTGTGTGTATATATATATATATATATATATATATATATATATATATATATATACACATACATACACACACACATATATTGGCCACTGTGTAACACAGAGTGTTGGACTGGATGGGCCATTGGCCTGATCCAACATGGCTTCTCTTATGTTCTTCTGTGACACAGAGTGTTGGACTGGATGGGCCATTTGCCTGATCCAACATGACTTCTCTTATGTTCTTATGTGACTCAGAGTGTTGGACTGGAAGGGCCATTGGCCTGATCCAACATGGCTTCTCTTATGTTCTTATGTGAGACAGAGTGTTGGTCTGGATGGGCCATTGGCCTGATCCAACAGGGCTTCTCTTATGTTCTTCTGTGACACAGAATGTTGGACTGGATGGGCCGTTGGCCTGATCCAACATGGCTTCTCTTATGTTATTATGAAACACAGAGCGTTGGATTGGATGGGCCATTGAAATGATCCAACAGGACTTCTCTTATGTTCTTATGTGACACAGAGTTTTGGACTGGATGTGCCTCTGGCCTGATTCAACATGGCTTCTCTTATGTTATGTGACACAGGGTGATGGACTGGATGGGCCATTGGCCTGATCCAACATGGCTTCTCTTATGTTATGTGACACAGAGTGTTGGACTGGATGGGCCATTGGCCTGATCCAACATGGCTTCTCTTATGTTATGTGACACAGGGTGATGGACTGGATGAGCCATTGGCCTGATCCAACATGGCTTTTCTTATGTTCTTCTGTGACGCAGAGTGTTGGACTGGATGGGCCATTAGCCTGATCCAACATGGGCTTCTCTTATGTTCTTACGTGACACAGAGTGTTGGACTGGATTGGCCATTGGCCTGAGCCAACAGGGCTTCTCTTATGTTCTTCTGTGAGTCACTCTGAGATTCGCAGTGGAGGGAAGGATATAAATCCAATGTCGTCGTTGTCATTGTCGTTGTCATCATCCTATCATCATCATCATCATCATCATCATCATCATCATCATCATCATCATCATCATTATTATTATCATTATTACATAGCAGGGGTCATTTTGTAGAAAAATAGGTGGTGGAGCTCATCCAGGGATTGTTATGCAGCTACACTTAGTATTCAATGGACAAGGTAGTTAGGTGGGGGGGGGGGAACCCTCAGAAAGGTTCAGGAGCTGTGCTCCTGGGAGCTCCTGCTGAATTCAAGGCCTGCTGCATTGTGATATATAATGAAATAATTATACAACTCACAGCCCGGTTGCTAACAGGCCATGAACCGCTACTGGTCCACGGACTGGGGGTTGGGGGGTCCCTGCTCTATAGGACAGCCCTTCAAAGACTTGAAGATGGTGATCCAATCCCCTCTCAGCCGCCTCCTCTCCAGGCTAAACAAACCCAGCTCCTTCAACCTTTCCTCACAGGACTTGGTCTCCAGACCCCTCACCATCTTCGTCGACCTCCTCTGAACACATTAGTAATAAGCTCAATTCTAGCAATATCCATAACTCAGCCCAAACCCAAAGTTATCTAGTATATGCTGAGTCACACAAGTCACTACTAAATGCTAAAAGGAGAAGGAGTTCCTGATATAGCAAACACACATGGCAGGACAAAAAAAAGTGACATGTCTAGTTTCATATGCCCAGGCCAGCTCTGGATCTTCTAGAAGGGCAACACCACCTCACCCGACAGGTTTTTTTTTAAATGAAGGGAGAACTTAATGTGATATGGTAGGGGGCTATATGTGCGTCTCTGTCAATCAAATAAAAACCAAGGCAAAAATCCCACCAGATATGGATGCAGACCTAGAACAATAGATGCTTTCAAGTTATAGTGCTGGAGAAGACTCTTGAGAGTCCCTTGGACCGCAAGAAGATCAAATCAGTCAGTCCTAAGGGAAATCAACCCCGACTGTTCCCTGGAAGATCAGATGGTGAAGCTGAAGTTCAAATACTTTGGCCACTAAATGAGAAGGGAGCACTCACTGGAGAAGACCCTGATGCTGGGAAAGACAGAAGGCAAAAGAAGAAGGCAACGGCAAAAGATGAGATGGCTGGACAGCATTACTGGTATAACCAACATGAATTGGAGCGGATTTCAGAGGATGGTGGAAGACAGGAGGGCCTGGCATGACTCGGTCCCTGGGGTCACAGAGTCGGACTCAACTGTGCAACAACAACAAAAATCCTCTCGGAATTGTGGCCAATGATTATGCAGTGCCTTCCGAGGTCGGTCAAATGAGTACCCAGCTTGCTGGGGGGAAAGTATCGATGACTGGGGAAGGCAATGGCAAACCACCTCGTAAAAAGTCTGCCGTGAAAACGTTGTGAAAGCAACGTCACCCCCGAGTCGGAAACGACTGGTGCTTGCACAGGGGACTACCTTGACCTTTTTAAATTCACAAGATCCTCATTGCTGTCAGATGGCCATCTAGCCTCTGTTTAAAAACCTCCAAGGAAGGAGAGCCCACCGCCTCCCGAGGAAGCCTGTTCCACTGAGGAACCGCTCTAAACTCGCAAACACCTCCCCCTAAATTCACAGGATTTGCATTGCTGTCAGATGGCCATCTAGCCTTTGTTGAAAAACCTCCAAGGAAGGAGAGCCCACCACCTCCCGAGGAAGCCTGTTCCACTGAGGAATCACTCTAACTGTGTAGATTCAGCAAGGCAGCCCCTGCCAGGAAGGGAGGTGATGAATGGCTAATTAATCTTACCTGAGAGAGAGCGGAGGAGGGGACTAACCCCGTAAGCACAGTCCTTACAGACAGCTGCCAGTCGACAGCCCGAGCACTTGGGAGATGATCGATGTTCGCAAAGGAACTACAAAGCCTGCCGCTTCTTTTTTGGCACAGGCTATGGAAGGATGTCCTATCCAGGTGTAAACCATGACTGTACAGGCATTTCCAAAGGTCCAAATCTGGTGCCTGGAGGAGGTATTCTGTTGGCAGGCACTAGGGGGCAACGATAGCTGCCTTATCACCCTATGGCGGTACCATGATCAAGCACAAATTGGAGCATATCCAGGACTTTTGTCTACTGGACCACCCACGAGCGTATTGGCTCTCACACAAGAGAGCTACAGACTGCGTGCTGAATACCTTTCCCCCTCCTCCTACGTTCATTTCAAACTGCTGCTCCTTTCCGCACCCTTAGGTCATCCCATTCCTATAATATTTCCTGCTAAATGGTTTACTTTCCCCATAAGGAAATCACCTGTTTCCCAGATTAATTGATGCTGAGAGGAAAGCTCTAAAAGGCTCAAAGAAACCCCCCAAATAACCCACCTATTTATTTCTTTGTGTCTCATCGTGATCTCCGAGCGCACGTCAGGTTGTTGCTGCGTGTTAATGGTACCCACGCCTTCTGCATCACCTTGCTATCTCTCAGCTAGAACGTGCTTCTTCTTTTCCGTATGGGGGAGATGCAACACAGAGTTGGATCCAGCGGATGATTTCTGCGCATCCCAGAATCCTTACACAGGTAGAAAAAAGGCCATTCTGGCAGTTTGTGCCACCTTACCCCGAACTGCATTTCTGCTTGTGCAAGACACTGTGGCAGGGAATTACGAGGATTCTCCAGGAACTGTAGTCTATCTAGTGCCGCTGCGTGTACAACCTGTACTACCTTAAGTATTTCCATTCACATATTTCTGGAACCAACAGGGGTGTCAAACATGTGGCCCGGGGGCAGCATAACAGCTTGCTTTGCAACACTTGCTCAATTGCGCAGGAGCTACAGAGCAAGACCTCTATTTCCTCCATTGGCTGAGGCTCCTCCCTTGGGGAGGAAGGGGGGGAGGAATAGCTTGCTTTGCCAGGCTCTCTCAGTCGCACAGCAGAACTACTGAGCCAAGCTCTCTTCCTTCTATTGACTGAGGCTCCGCCCAGTCCCCTGGGGAAGGAAGGAAAGAGCCAGAGCTTCCTTTGCCCAGTTCCCTGGATCCCATGAGAAAGGTGCAAAGAAAGCTAATGTTTTGAGCATGTTTTATTTTAAGGGTCTTTTTAAAGAAAGTATTTAATTGTGTTTGTCTGTGTCCTTTATAAAGTTTATATCTCTGCTACCTGGCATCACGTTTCATGACACACGTTTCCCGGCCCAACAAGGTCTCATTTATGTTAGATCCGGCCCTCATAACTAATGAGTTTGACATCTCTGCATTACATTGTTGCTCAAGAGCAGAAACATTAAGAATTTGCTCATCCTGTTCTAGCAGGACAAGACAGCATCTGAAGCACCACCAAAAGAATTGTTTTAAATGTTGACTCTCTGAGATCTATAAACATATGAAGCTGCCTTCTACTGAATCATACCCACCCATCCCCCCTCGGTCCATCCAAGTCAGTCTTGTCTACTCAGACTGGCGGCGGCTCTCCAGGGTCTCAAGCTGAAGTTTTTCACACCTATTTGCCTGGACCCTTTTTAGTTGGAGATGCCGGGGATTGAACCTGGGACCTTCTGCTTACCAAGCAGATGCTCTACCACTGAGCCACCGTCCCTCCCCTTAGACATATGAACATATGAAGCTGCCTTCTACTGAATCAGACCTTCCTGGGTCCATCAAAGTCAGTATTGTCTACTCCGACTGGCAGCAGCTCTCCAGGGTCTCAGGCTGAGGTTTTTCACACCTACTTGCCTGGACCCTTTTTAGTTGGAGATGCTGGGGATTGAACCTGGGACCTTCTGACCAAGCAGATGCTCTACCACTGAGCAACCATCCCTCCCCTTAGCATATGAACATATGAAGCTGCCTTCTACTGAATCAGACTCTCCTGAGTCCATCAAAGTCAGTCTTGTCTACTCAGACTGGCAGCGGCTCTCCAGGGTCTCAAGCTGAGGTTTTTCACACCTATTCTCCTGGACCCTTTTTAGTTGGAGATGCCGGGGATTGAACTGGGGGCCTTCTGCTTACCAAACAGATGCTCTACCACTGACCCACCATCCCTCCCCTGACCAGCAGTGGCTCTCCAGGGTCTCAAGCTGAGGTTTTTCACGTCTACTTGCTGGACCCTTTTGAGTTGGAGATGCCGGGGATTGAACCTGGGACCTCCTGCTTACCAAGCAGATGCTCTGCCACTGAGCCACAGCCCCATTCATGGCTCTCCAGGGTCTCAAGCTGAGGTTTTTCACACCTACTTGCCTGGACCCTTTTTAGTTGGAGATGCTGGAGATTGAACCTGGGACCTTCTGCTTACCAAGCAGATGCTCTACCACTGACCCACCGTCCCTCCCCTGACCAGCAGTGGCTCTCCAGGGTCTCAAGCTGAGGTTTTTCACGTCTACTTGCTGGACCCTTTTGAGTTGGAGATGCCGAGGATTGAACCTGGGACCTCCTGCTTACCAAGCAGATGCTCTGCCACTGAGTCACAGCCCCATTCATGGCTTTTCAGGGTCTCAAGCTGAGGTTTTTCACACCTACTTGCCCGGACCCTTTTTAGTTGGAGATGCCAGGGATTGAACCGGGGGCCTTCCGCTTACCAAGCAGATGCTCTACCACTGAGCCACTGTCCCGCCCCAAACACCTAAACAGCAACTGGCGAGGAAGACTAGAGACTTAAACAAAGGACCATAAACTGAAACGGAATGCTTTCTCCCTAGTCCATCCCCAATGTATTGATTACCCAATTAAAGTTTGCCAACACAGGTTAATATGCATATTGACACCTAATCTCTGGCTGGAAGTACGTACGTGCAGACTAGCTCATTGGCCCTACCACTGACTGGCTACGCATCAACATGCATAGACGAACAATTAATTCACTCATGACTCCAGGAAGTAAAGTTGCCAAAAATCCAATAAGGGTAATGTTCCTCAGAAGCAGGCTGACCACTCCAGGCAGAGGGCGAAATCACAAACCACCTACAGGGAAGGGGAACTCGAGACATACCAAACCCCAAAAATCTGAGACTTATGTCTCCAATTGGTTTTGAACATTCTTGCAAAGGTCAGCCTTGGTTTCCAACTCTGGGCCCACCAAAACCTTCTCCTTAGATCTTTCGTGCCAAGCTTGAAACCAACAAAAATAAGTTAATTTTTTCATCAGTGCAGTATTTTGCCATTTGCATTCAGAATTCGCTCTCGTTTATAGAAATGCACATTCGCGTTGTTTGCATTTAAACAACAAAAAAAGTCAAGTAGCGCATTTTGTCCTTACTTTTAAAAGAATGAACATGTAGCAAGGGAACTTCAGCTTTGGAGTTTACGTCTGTGCTGGAATACCTGTAAAAGATTTTTTTTAAAAAGTAAGAAAAACATGAAATAGGGAAAAAAGATTTTTAAAAAGAAACATAAAATACTTCATATTTCCTCCCCCCCCCCCAAAAAAAACCAAAACAAAACACAAATGCTGTTTGGTTAGAGAGAAACATATTTTTTTTGTGCAGAGAGTTGGAGGTGGCTGAAAGAGGCACTTGGTGGCTGTGGAATCTATCATTCACCCCCTACCACCCCTGATAATCAGGTCATAGGCTTGAACCGATGTGGAAGTGAAGAAAATAGAAGTTTGTACATATGAGTGGGAAGCAGGACCTCTCAAATTACTTTCAACTGTCTTAAAATGTATTGTGAGCTTTTCTTCTCGGTGGTGGTAACCCTGACACCTTCCTATGGGGCCATTCTGACAAAAACGCATTTCCTCCCTGAGACGATCCGTGGAGGAATCGGTGTGAAAAAGACTACATTGGAATGGAACATCCCCTTGGATTTCACATTCCAGGGTAAAGTTTTCCATTTGGTCTCTTCCAAAGCCACGGACAGCCACATGTCCCCTCCTGAAGCTCTATCCTATCTGCTAACACTTCACAGATTTTGCTCTCGTGAGAAGCCAACAAAACTACAGAAGGACATAGCTGGGAAGGGACTTCATCTTCTGTTCCGCCTCGTGCAACGTTCAGAATCGTGCCAGCCAAATCTCAATTCCAAAGGAGGGGCCCCTCTTGCTGGCGCTGGGTGAAGTCTAGAACCGATAAGCAACAACAGACACCCCCCAAGTTGGCCAGGCGTAACCGGCAAAGTCTGCACCACCTCCCGCTGTCTTGTAAACTTAAGACGATGGGAGTTAGTGACAGGCAAAGCCAAACTCATTGCTCAAAACATCCAATGAACTCTTGATCCCGTTCCAAGGGCTTACAGCTGAGGCACATGTTGATGAAGCGCTGAAGCAAAGCCCCCAGATGCCCCGAAACATCAGATCCAGGTCTCCGTTGTGCACATGGAGTCTACTTGGAGACTTGCTGAATACCCTCCAGCTAAGCCCCTTTTCCCAGACACCATAAATATCTTTGTCAGGACCTTTTCATGGACGGCATGAAGCTTCCTGTTCCCACCCAGTCCCTCGCTGGGAACGCTCTGGTTGAAGATTGCTCATAGCATGTGCTCTTCAATATCTTCTTTCCAAGTCATTCTTTCTAAGACAGGCCACAGCATCCTATGCAGATGTGCATGCTAGGATATCTGGCCTCCATCGCTGGGTGGGGGCCAATGAGGAGAGCCGTGTGCATATCAGTCGCTATCACCAGGCAACCGGTATAAGTACCGCAGACATGGGGGTCTGTGCATGGGGTCTCCAAGAAGCCATGCAGGGTGCCGACCCCTCAGAGCACCTCTGTTTGGAAGTAATCTGAGATCCCATGGGTTGGCTCATTACCCGCTCAAATAAACATCACAAAAATCCATCCAGGATAACTCCCCCTCCCCACTTGGCGTAATCATTGCTATTATTATTAATAATTTTTTTTTGAAGAACAACACTCTGGTTTGCTTTTGGACCAGCTGTTTGTTGTTCAAAAGCGAATAAGCCCAAGACCCCATTGCCCTCTCTTCCCCCCACAATTGCAACATCTGCAACAAAGTGTTAAATAGACTCTTGGGGGCAGACCGGGGAGCAGAAGCAAACCGATCAGAAGGGCTTGAAGAGGGCGGGGGACCACAATGCTGATAAGTCACTCATCACCTCACATCTGGAAACGCGGAGAGCTTGCCAAAGGAACGAGAACCAAGGCCATTGCTAGCGGAGGAATGTGCCTGGTGTTTGGGGCTTTCCCCCCTCAAGGCAACCAGCCACCGCGGCAACGACCTGTGTCTTCTCAAACACAGGACACGTTGGCTGTGTGTTCAATACTCGCGACCCTCTTGCTAAAACATATATCCTCAAATTTGGATGGTGTCCAAAGAATGCAAAATGCAGTGCTTTTATTTTTGTTTCGGGTTTTCTTCCCCCTGACGATGTGTTTTTAACTAGGCAAGTCTGAGCGAAAGAAAGTTCTGTTCATCTATCCCTGTCAAGTAAGCCTTGCTTATAGCGCGTGCCAGAATTTCCCCCCCAAAGTGAAGTGCCTGGGTTGGAAGGTAGGGATAGCTGCCTAAAACTGAGTCACACCAACCCTCCGTCCTGCCCAGCAATGTGATTTTGTTATTTTCACAAGTCTCCAGCTCAGCCTTTGGGGGGGGGGGGTTGCTTTGCCTTGTTCCAGGACTCAGCAATAAATGGCATGGACAGAGATATTTCCCCCCTCTTTCATAATACTGGAAATCGGGGTCATCCAATGAAGGCAACGGCTAGGGGTTCACACATAAGGGTTTTGTAGCAATAATAAGGAACGTATGGAATCCTTTATCATAAAGGGGTTATTGGTCGCTAGCATCAAAAATGGAAAAGAACTGGACAAATTCATGCAAGAGCTATGACTACTAGACATGATAGCTCAAGGGAACCTCCATGTTCAGAGTCTGTGTATTTTTGTCCTGGTCTAGGTAAATGAGTCCCCAGCTTGCTGGGGGGAAAGTGTAGATGACTGGGGAAGGCAATGGCAAACCACCCCATAAAAAGTCTGCCGTGAAAACATTGTGAAAGCAACGTCACCCCAGAGTCAGAAATGACTGGTGCTTGCACAGGGGACTACCTTGACCTTTTTAGAAGGGTTATGTCAGTCCACAAAATTTAAGCGATTGAAGCCACACATTAAAGAGGAAGGGTACAAAACAACAGGGGCAGTAGGATTTTGGGGGAAATTCTTCCCCATTGTAGCCATCAGCTATGTTATCAGCCTGAAGCGTAACCCATCCACTGGAATTTCCCAAGAAGAATTCCTTCACCATTCAGGATAAGTAGGTGTTTTAGTGTGATTTAAAGCAAATAAATATCCACCCTCACAGTAAGAAGTACTGAAATAATGTTAATGTTTTTCAGGACAAGCATTTGACGAGGATTGTTAAAACAATTTTTGAAACTCCTATTTTTCTACCATACACAATTTGTGAATTATGGAACTCTCAAAAAGGTTAAAAAGATATGAAACTCTCAAAAGGGTTTTCTAAAAATTGATAAACATACCCATGTGAGGAAAAAAAACAGGAACCACTCTGGTTGCTGTGCTCCACATGGATAAGTTATGAAGTGAAAAACTACAGTTACCCTCTAGCCACAAAAAGAGTTAGCATGGATGCTACTACCTTTTGCAGCCTTTAAAAACCCCTGCTTCGTTTTTCATCTTGCACAAGAATCAAACCTGCGAGACTTTCCGTTTTCGTGCCATTTCCTGTTTTGTTGTGCGAAACCTTTCTTGCAAAATGTATGCAGCTTTTAACACAATTTTATGTCGACGCCATATAAACGACAGAATGCCATAAAGTGCATAAAAGTGCTGTTGAAGTCTGGTAAAAAAAAAAAAATTAATCAGAAACACCAGGGCTAAATGAAAGATGTACGTGCAAAAAAGAAAGAAATTTAAAAGGGGAGATTCATACATCCCTAGATAGGAGCTGATGAAGAAAAGCTGAAAGGCTTCAGAACAAAATGAGCATTCTACTCGATGTCAATAAACAAAGAAAAAGGATTTGGCTCATGTTCTGTTCTGCCCGAGGACTACCTGTCAAAAAGAGAGAAGAGGACCGCTCAGGGAAATCCCAGACAGCTGGAAACTCTGGGGTCGGAAAGGAAAACCTGCCACTTACCAGGCACAATTGCTAATTTTGTGACTGAAAGTTATAGGCTGAGCCAAAGACAAATTTCTGTGGTGGCGGTGGGGGAACGGAATGATAAAGCCAGGCAGCAACATATAACCGTGAAAATCAAGAATTATGCAAACAGAATAACTGGGGGGAGTGCAAAATCATTAAAAGGTAAAAAGGATTTCTAAGCAAAGCAGAAACTAAGGTATCAGCGGCCAAAAACTAGGGATAAGAAAAATGTCCAAAATCAGAAAAGTTCAGTTTTTTTCAAGATAGAAAAGATATTGTGGTAACTTAAGGAAAGCAACAATTCTTCCCAGGTAGAAAAGAAATTGTGGGAACTTAAGGAAAAACTGAAAGGATAAACATAGGTGCGGAATAGGAATTTCCTGAAGGGGGATATGTTGGCTAGAGATAAGATGTCCAAAATCAAAAAGGAACAATTCTTTCACGATAGAAAAGAAATCATGGGAACTTAAGGAAAAACAACAATTCTTCCAAGGTAGAAAAGAAATTGTGGGAACTTAAGGAAAAGCTGAAAGAATGAATGTGGGTGCATAACAGGAATTTGCTGAAGGGAAAAAATGTTGACTGCTGTGCTTGTCTCAAAGAAAAGGAACAGCTGTAGAAAATTAATAAACCAAGTAAAAGAAAATTAATAAAAAATAGTGTAAAAGGGGAAAAAAGTATCTTTCAAAGCATAAAGATGAATTCAAATACCTTTCCCCCAGCCCCAAAACACAAAGCAAAAGTGGGAAGTGGAAGATAGCATTCAATTTAATTTCCAGACATGGGTAATAGCCCAATAAAAAAATCCCTGGTATGGGGGGAAAGCAAGAGACCTCATCTGTTTCTAAAATAAAGATATTTGAAAATATATTGTCAAATAAAAAAAAACACCAATACCAATGCAGACAATGCCTGCACTGTAGTAAAGGGAAACAGGCATAAACACTGTACAAATATGAAGCAGAAGAAATCTATAAGCCGTCTGGCGAAGCCAAATCTAAGTTCTCCTCATAACTTGAAACCAGAAAGAGACTGCAAGAGAAACCAAAGGCGGTGATAAGTGGAGAAATAACTCCTTAAAGTTAAGACACCAGGCTTTAATAAAAGTTCAGTGCAGATTGAAATAAAAAAATGGTAAGGCGGGGTGGGGGGGGGGGGGGACGGAACAGTCCTAAAACAGATAGAAGAAAAAAAGGAAATGTGTTGTCATATAGACAGACGACCGTATAGAGACTTTGTGTACAATAAAACTGGGGGTGAATGAGGGGGAATGCAGGTGGCTTATAGCCAGAAAGCCAGATGATTAAAAAAAAGGTGGGGGAAATGCCGAAGAGCGAAGGAGGAGAGACGCCGTCTTCACCTGAGGTACGTCCATGCGCACTTATTAAGAGACAGAGCAGAGGCTTGGAAGCGTCGTAAAAAGAATCAAGCTTTCTTGTGGAAAAGAGAATAAGAACAGCCCAACCGATTCACATTTGCGGAGAAGGATTAAGGAACAAAAACGCAGAGAACAGCAGTGGGACAGAAGTTATTGAGAGTGTACCAGAAGCGCACCAATAAACGATTTCATAGAACGAAATCAAACACAAAGAAACTGGAGCCGCACCGAGGGCCAAACGCACCGTCAACTTTGCTAAAGCTCTACTTGACGCATGCATTTTTTTTAAAAAAAAAAATATTCATCAGCAGCAGCATATACCTTTATTGGCATATCGATAGTCACAGAATATACAATGATCCACACAATAAATACAGAAGCCATCGAATATAAGATTTCATACAGGAACAAAAATAACACTATGGAGACTTTGATGGATGTATTAATAGTAAATGCATGAGGGCTGGAAGGTCAGAGGGCTGTGGCTAAAAGCAGTAATACCCTCCAAGCGACTACCAGAGACTTCCTCTGATTTTGATCTATTTCCAATCCAATCACATCTTTATTGGCGTAACGAAAAGAGATATACAGAGACAACTATCAGATATGTCTGTTCAAAGCATAAAAGGCTAAACTAAGATTAAGATCACAACGAAACCTGCTTAGAATAATTTTTAATAAATTTCAGCCAAGAATTTGGCCACGGCTTGTGTGATATCGATTATGTTGTCATTTAATAGGAAATGGCAATCAATCCTATTTTCTTGAATGTAGGACGGTAAGGAAAGACTATCTAACAGAACCTTCCGGAGATTAGTATACAGTTGGCAGTTCAATAAAATATGCTGGGTGGAACCTGGCGAGCTTGACCCGCATAGACAATGTCTCTCGCTAAAGGAAGCATTTTTATCCCACCTTTATTAGCAAAAATGTTCCTGAGGCGGCTACATAAGGGAACGCTGAGCCAAAACAAGCAGCCACTTTATCACCACAGGCTTGCTGTGGACAAGGACCTATTTTCTTTTGGAAACTGGCCAAGATTTGCACAAAATCTTGACCCCGGTGAACATCCTTTCTCATGGCGTCTCCATGAGATGGGCAGATTTCAAATTTGTGGGGCCTTCTTCCCACCCATCTCCACAGGCAGACTCCAGCTTTGGAACTACTGTTTTTGCTGTTTTGTTAGCTGCCCTGAGCTTGCAGAAATAAGACGGTGCATAAATATTTGAAACAAATAAATCCAACAGCTAGAACACAGTCAGCAATCTGCAGGTTGGGTCAGGGGGGGTGTTGGAGTTCTCCCAAAATTACATCTGATCTCCAGACTGCAGGGATCAGTGCCCTTGGAGAAAAAACAACGTCTGCTTCAGGCAACAAGATTTATGGTGAAACCCCTTCCCACAACTCCCCATCAACAGACACAACACCCAGATCCCCAGGAATTCCCCAGCTGGAGTCAACAAGCCTAGCGAGAATCAGTCCCCAGTTGGCTGCCAATTAAAATGCAGGCTCAGGTACATAAAGGGTGTTTTTACATTCAGTTTGATCCAGAGTTTTAGAGTCTTCAAATCGCCTGCCACTATTCCACTTTTAATTATTTTCCTTTTACATTTAAGCGTTTCAATTTTTTGGGGGGGGGTGTCTCTGATCAGAGGGCAGCCGGAATACCAGTGCTTAGTTAAATGTATACGATTGCTTGGAAATCCTGTCAACACTGCAAAAACAATACAAATTTAAATTACTAGATGAGGCAAGCAACGATACGTAAAAATTTCAAGCGCTGTCCGTTCTCATGCAAATTGCTGCACCTTGTGGTGGCTTTTGAAGGAGTCTTTTAAACCGCATGAAAACTTCTACAATACAAGTTTGAAACGCCTATAGAGAAAAGACCGGATCAAAACTAGTGTGGAGAAAAATACTGCAGCAGCAGCAGCTCCAAAACTCATCTCACCAAAAGGAACATAGATGCTACAGGCAGCAACAATGCAAAACAGTTGTGAGAACGTTAGGTAATGTAAAAGGTGAGTTTCCAATGCGGTGAGAGAGAGTCACAAACTGTCAGTGTAAAAAAACACCCAAAGTGAGTTGCAACCACAGCCTACAAAATATTCACCAGTATAACACCTAGGGTTGCCAGTTCGGTGCTGGAAAATACCTGGAGACTTTGGGGGTGGATCCAGGTGAGGGCGGGGTTTGGGAAAGGGAGGGGCCTCAGCATGCTCCAAGGCCATTTTCTCCAGGGGAGCTGATTGTGATTCTGAGAGATCTCCAGGCCTCACCTGGAGGCTGGCAACCCTACCACACATTTTCATGTCTACAATAGAGCCAGTTAAAAAAACTGCAGCCAGACATAAAGCCTTTTTTAAATAAAGGGAGCATAAATTTACAATCTGAAGAAATCTGCCCCGACAGTCAAAAGTTTAAAATGGTGATGGTCAGGGCTTTTTTTGCAGCAGGAATTCCTTTGCATATTAGGCCACTCCCCTCTTATGCAGCCAATCCTCCAAGAGCTTACAGGGCTCTCCTTACAAGGCCTACTGGAAGCTCTTGGAGGATTGGCTACATGCGCAGGGTGTGGCCTAATATGCAAAGGAGTTCCTGCTGCCAAAAAGGCCCTGACGATGATGGGAAATCCCATCAAATTGCAGCCAACATGGCGACCCTGTAGGCTTTTCGGGCCAAGAGATGTGGAGTCGTTACTTGGTTCTTCAACACCCTGGTCTTCCTTGGAGGTCTCCCATCCAAATACTAATCGGGGCCAACCCCTGCTTAGCTTCAGAGGTCTGATGAGATTAGGGTTGCCAATCCCCAGGTGGGGGCAGGGGATCCCCCAGTTTGGAGGCCCTCCCCCCGCTTCAAGGTCGTCAGAAAGCAGGGGGAGGGGAGGGAAATGTCTGCTGGGAACTCTATTATTCCCTAGGGAGATTGATTCCCATAGAAAATCATGGAGAATTGATCCACGGGTATCTGGGGCTCTGGGGAGACTGTTTTTTTGGGTAGAGGCACCAAATTTTCAGTATAGCATCTAGTGCCTCTCCCCAAAATACCCCCCAAGTTTCAAAAAGATTGGACCAGGGGGTCCAATTCTATGAGCCCCAAAAGAAGGTGCCCCTATCCTTCATGATTTCCTATGGAAGGAAGGCATTGAAAAGGTGTGCTGTCCCTTTAAATGTGAGGGCCAGGACTCCCTTTGGAGTTCAATTATGCTTGTCACAGCCTTGATCTTGGCTCCACCCCTAATGTCTCCTGGCTCCACCCCCAAAGTCTCCTGGCTCCACCCCCAAAGTCCCCAGATATTTCTTGAATTGGACTTGGCAACCCTAGATGAGATCAGGGCAGCTATCCAGGTCAGGACAATATTTAAACTACACAATAATTTAAATAATGTACTTAAAAAAAAAAAGACATGCAAAATACACAAACCACAACGTCCTGTTGTGAGGCCAGCCACCACGGAGGCAGTCTCAGGCTCCAACTGCTCCACACCAGACAAATTGTATTGAATTCATGTGTGAACAAGAAAGCCAGTGCCTCCCCTCCCCCCTCCCCCACACATCTTGAGTCCATGTGATCAGGGCTATTTATGAGCAGAAACACACAGGAACGCAGTTCCGGATGGCTTGGTGCCAGGGGTGTGGCCTAATATGCAAATGAGACCCGTTGGGCTTTTTATTTGCATATTAAGCCACACACCCTGATGTCACCATTGTTTCGCACAGGGGGGGGGGTTGGGTAGAAAAAGCCCTGTGCAAAACAATAGTGGCATCAGGGGTGTGTGGTCTAATATGCAAATGAGTTCCTGCTGGGCTTTTTCTACCAACCCCCCACCCCCCCTGAGTGTGATTTTTCCACTACAATTCAGATTCTGATGGCTGCATTTCCGCACACTTCTGCTGAACCCACTTTATCAAATTTCGCAAGGGCAGAACCAGTTCTGTGGAAGCTGCAAGGGCAACATCTAAAGCAAAAGGTGCTTCTCTTCCCCACCAATTCAGTGCTGGACCCCAAAATTCTTGTACAGGAAGGTAGCTCATGGGTAGGGATGGGCACAGGAGGGCCCCATTCGCTAGCCCTGAACCAAGCCCTGGAGCCAACAGCCTGCCTGAACTGAACTGGCACTGCGCTCATGTCAGTGGCATCAGGTGCCATCCTTGGTGCGCTTGCATCATCCAGAGAGACACAACTGCATCCCCCCCCCCTTCCAATGTGTTCATGACACTTCTGGGTGGCTTTGGGCACTGCCCCCGAAGTGGACAGCAGTTCTCCCATCCTGGAGGTTCTCAACCCACCGACCCACGTTGGGCCAGCAGGGGGAACCTCCCCCGACGTCGCTGGTGTGATGGCATCACTTGCGCGCAGCCGCTCTATGGTTTCCCTGAACGCTCTAGCAATGTGGGAGGAAAAACTCTACAGTGCAATAGGTACCATAGAGTTTTGCCCTCCCAAATTGCTAGAGCACCCGGGAAAATGCCTGGAGCGACCACACGTGACATCACCGATGCAATGACATCACTTGCGGGTGCCATCATCGCCTCAAGTCCTCCACCAGAGGACGCAGGGGACTTGGCAACCGACGCACCTGCATTACCCAGAAGTGATGTGAGCATGTTGGCTTGCATGTTTGCATCCTTTATAGATAATGCAAGCGCGCTGGGGGGAGCACTCAATGGCGTGCGACTGTCAGGAGCCGAACACCTGAATCGAACCAAGTAGAAGCTCGGTGAATGTTTGGGGAAGGCTAGAATTGCCAGGTCTGTTTTGGAAAATACCTGGGGTGCAGACAGACGTACCATTAGCGGCGACACAGCTCCGTCTCGCTGACGGATTAAATATGTTCGTCCAGACATCCACATCGGCAATCGAGTGTCATCCAGGGTCATCCCAGCTTGCTGCAGATCAATGCCGCATTAATTTGATAGCGCAGAAAGTCTGGCCCTTTTTCAAAGAAGCGGCACAAGATCATTTTTTTCCTGTTTGGACAGCTCACGCGCAATACTGCCTCTTGGAATGTTTACCGTCCCTCCCACCTTTTTTTTTTTTTAAAGCCCCAGCAGACATGCGCATTGCCAGACCATCCGGGAATCTGAGGTGACCCTTCTGCTTCTCCAATCAACACAGGATTGGAGGCTGGGGGGACATTATCCCACTATTCAGAACAGGAAAAAAAAATCTTTTTTTTCAATGTGGAGGATTTCCAGATATCATTGTCACTGCCAATTTCTAGGAAAGTAATTCCTGGCAGTTCCCTGGTTTGAATCGGCAACGTTAATTCTGGAAACTCCCCCCCCCCGCCCGCCTCTGAAGCAATGTTTGATTTCCCACCTCCAAACAGTTGGGCGCTTGTTCAATACCCCCCCTCCTCCCAGAAATCATCATCGGATCACGCATGAGCCAAGAAAAGAGCGCGATAGTATTGGATGTCTGATCGCTCAACAACAGAATGAGTCGCATTCTTGGATGCTCGTCTGATTGGCCCTGCATCAAATCAATATTCAGCGGTTCAATTTTGAGCGCTACCCATCCGCTTTTAATGTGACGTGTGACCGCACCCCTGGAGACTTTGGGGGTGGATCTTGAAGAGGGCGGGGTTTGGGGAGGGGAGGGGCCTCCGCAGGGTGCACCCTCCAAAGAAGCCATTTTTTCCAGGAGACTGATCAAAGCCACCAAGTAATACACCATCTTTCAATTTGCAAAAATATATATGACAAGAGTTGTGCACAACACAAATTAAACAATACAATAACGATAAAGGTCAGCGCTGCTCTCTCTCTCGCTCTCTCTCTCGGCTTGGCTTCGCGAACGAAGATTTAAGAAGGGTGCAATAGTCCACGTCTGCTGCAGGCTCGCTGGTGGCTGACAAGACCAATGCGGGACAGGCAGGTCCGGCCACAGTGGCTGCAGGGAAAAGTCTGATTTAGGGTTGGTGCTGTAGCAGTACGATTCTTCCTCAATCTCCTTTTGTCCTCAAGACCAGCTATGCGTGTGTTCTCAAAAGAAGAAACAGCCTGGTGGATGGTGTGCCTCCATGCTTTGAGATCTGAGGCTAGGTCAGACCACTGGTGATGGTTGATGCGACAGGTGCCAAGGGATTTCTTCAAGGAGTCCTTGTACCTCTTCTTTGGTGCCCCTCTATTTCGATGGCCGGTGGAGAGTTCACCATACAGGGCAATCTTGGGAAGGCGGTGGTTTTCCATCCTAGAAATATGCCCTGCCCAGCGCAACTGCGTCTTCAACAGCAGTGCCTCGATGCTGGTAACCTCCGCCCGCTTGAGAACTTCAGTGTTGGTCACAAAGTCACTCCAGTGGATGTTGAGGATGGTGCGAAGGCAGCGCTGATGAAGGCGCTCAAGGAGTCGCAGGTGATGACGGTATAAAACCCACGATTCAGAGCCGTAGATGAGGGTTGTCATCACAACCGCTTTGTAAACAGCGCTGCTAAGACCTCCTAAAGTGACAGAAACCCCAAAGGGGCCAAAAAACCCTGCCTCCAAATCTCAGTGTGAACATGAAAGAGCCCGACGTTCACACTGAAATGAGAAGCTTGATGCTGTGATTAGAGAATGTAGGATGGGGTTCTTAATTGAGCCGTTAAACTGAAGAAAGAACTGAATCATCAAAATCTAGAGAGACGCCGTTGAAGAAAGAGGCT
This sequence comes from Heteronotia binoei, assembly GCF_032191835.1. NCBI lineage: Eukaryota > Metazoa > Chordata > Lepidosauria > Squamata > Gekkonidae > Heteronotia > Heteronotia binoei. Next base: position 68,348,683 of record NC_083236.1, on the reverse strand, counting down.
ACGTTGAAGCTACATTCCTCAGGAACATCCACTTTGTGAATTCCAGATGGACTATTTGGATTTATATCTATTCATTTGGAGACAGGTATTTTTGGCCCACAGGATTGCGTACACCTGTGGGGTTAAAAGCGAGCGTCTCTGGTAATGGATTAGCAAATTGACCTTACCATGTGAAAATGACTACTAGCATCAGCATTTGAATGAGATATTTTGATTTTACTGAAAAGTCCAGAGGAGGGCGATGAAGATGGTGAGGGGTCTGGAGACCAGGTCCTATGAGGAAAGGTTGAAGGAGCTGGGCATGTTTAGCCTGGAGAGGAGGCGGCTGAGAGGGGATAGGATCACCATCTTCAAGGACTTGAAGGGCTGTCCTATAGAGGAGGGTGTGGAATTGTTTTCTGTGGCCCCAGAAGGTAGGGCCAGAACCAGTGGGTGGAAATTAAATCAAAAGAGTTTCCGGCTCAACATTAGGAAGAACTTCCTGACTGTGAGAGCGATTCCTCAGTGGAACAGGCTTCCTCCTTGGGAGGTGATGGGCTCTCCATCCTTGGAGGTTTTTAAACAGAGGCTAGATGGCCATCTGACAGCAGTGTGGATCCTGTGAATGTAGGGGTAGGTGTTTGTGAGTTTCCTGCATTGTGCAGGGGGTTGGACTAGATGACCCTGGAGGTCCCTTCCAACTCTGTATTCTATGACTTGCAAGACTTGATTAGTCATGTAATTTGTCCACAGCCTACTGGGGGGAAGATTTACAAGCTGGAAGCTGATTGAAAGGAAGAGTAGCAGCGAAGGGGGGGGGGGATTCCCCTTCTGCTGAGTCCTCCCTTTTCTAAGGTTCTCAAAATCCAAGTTGCCGGGACAGCCCAGTGGTTATTTTCCAGCAATTTTGCCCTTTCGTTTGCTTATTTTAAATCACTGCCTGCCGATTTTCCACTTATAAATTCTTCAGTGTTACCCATTAATGCTTTAATTATGTTTGCATTTTGATTCTAAAGAGTCAGCACAGCTTCAGGCAGCACAAAAAAGCTGCCTGCAAGAAAGGGTTATACACCAAAGAGCCAGTTGGATGTCATGGTTAAGTGCACAGACTCTTATCTGGGAGAACCGGGTTTGATTTTCCGCTCCTCCACTTGCACCTGCTGGAATGGCCTTGGGTCAGCCAGAGCTCTCTTATCTGGGAGAACCTGGTTTGATTCCCCACTCCTCCAATTGCAGCTGCTGGAATGGCCTTGGGTCAGACAGAGCTCTCTTATGTGGGAGAACCGGGTTTGATTCCCCACTCCTCCACTTGCAGCTGCTGGAATGGCCTTGGGTCAGCCATAGCTCTCTTATCTGGGAGAACCGGGTTTGATTCCCCACTCCTCCACCTGCAGCTGCTGGAATGGCCTTGGGTCAGCCACAGCTCTCTTATCTGGGAGAACCGGGTTTGATTCCCCACTCCTCCACTTGCAGCTGCTGGAATGGCCTTGGGTCAGCCAGAGCTCTCTTATCTGGGAGAATCGGGTTTGATTCCCCACTCCTCCACTTGCAGCTGCTGGAATGGCCTTGGGTCAGCCAGAGCTCTCTTATCTGGGAGAATCGGGTTTGATTCCCCACTCCTCCACTTGCAGCTGCTGGAATGGCCTTGGGTCAGCCAGTGCTCTCTTATCTGGGAGAACCAGGTTTGATTCCCCACTTGCAGCTGCTGGAATGGCCTTGGGTCAGCCATAGTTCTGGTAGGAGTTGTCCTTGAAAGGGCAGCTGCTGTAAGAGCACTCTCTCAGCCCCACTTACCTCACAGGGTGTCTGTTGTGGTGGAGGGGAAGGTAAAGGAGATTGTGTGACCTCTCTGAGTTTCAGAGTATAGGGCAGGATATTAATCCAATATAATCTTCTACATTGCCCAGGCTCTGGAGTTCAATTTGCACCCACAAGTTTCCACAAGAATTTTGGATTGACAAAGTTAAGCAAAGCGTTATATATTGTGTTGCACTGGGCTCTTGTTGTCTGAGCTTGAGACAGGCACTCCTTGCAAACCAGGATCCTGAAGCCTGGAAGTACTGGCCAATCAGGATGCTAGGCATGTAACAACTTGTAGCAAAGAAATGCAAATGAAGGATTCTGGAGTGAGCCAATAGGAGTAACTGTTGCCTGCTGGGGTGTGTGGTTAACCATGGCCAGAGTGTATATAATGAGTGAAGTTCCTGTGCTGTTTGTGACTGTTTCTTCTTGCAGTAAAGTGTTCTTGGCTGATTCAGAGTTGGTTGAACTCACTTTACAATACAAAGTCCCGCTGATTTCAAAGGAATTCATTTCCACGCAGGAGCCTAGGGCTGAGGTGACCATCAACTTCATAATTATATGGGTCAGAAGAGTATTACCCAGGAGATGTATCCATCTTAAGATATTTCTATCCTGCTACCCTTTATTAATAAGAGCCCCGTGGCACAGAGTGGTAAAGCTGCAGTACTGCAGTCCGAGCTCTCTTCACGACCTGAGTTCGATCCCAGCGGAAGCTGGGTTCAGGTAGCCGGCTCGAAGTTTACTCAGCCTTCCATCCTTCCGAGGTCGGTCAAATGAGTCCCCAGTTTGCTGCGGGGAAAGTGTAGCTGACTGGGGAAGGCAATGGCAAACCACCTCATAAAAAGTCTGCTGTGAAAACGTCGTGATGCGACGTCACCCCAGAGTTGGAAACGACTGGTGCTTGCGCAGGGGACGACCTTTACCTTTTTATAATTTCCAAAGCCATTCACAGCGTAAACACACAGAACAATGAAAAAAGTCATCCTAAACTAAATCAATATACAAAACGTTATGTCCATATATATTAGGTAAGTTCTTATCTTCAAACCGTAAGTGCAAACCTTGTTAATCACAAACAGCTTTTCCCCCTCCTATGAAATCGAAATTTTCTATGTTTACAGTGAAAATTTAAGAAATAACATGTGAGGTTTCTCAGCACAGCTCTCCTATTAATTTAAGGGACACGGTAACAGTATAATCAAAGTCAGCCGTCCCTCTTTCGTGCCCATCTGGAGCTCCATGTGCAAAATAATATTCAATATCAAAAAAGATTGTGTTTGGCATAAAAACCACGCAAGGGCAGCTGCGGACGCCTGCTGCCAGAAAACTGTCAAAAGCAAACCAACAACAAATTCACACTGAAGAACTAATGATATTGCATTTGCCACAAAAAGTAAAATGAACGATTATGTGTTTATTTTGCAGGCCTGAGGGCTCAAAGAGAGGTACGTCTCTCCTCAGAACGATGACGGAGAACAGGAGAACAGCAAAATCCAATGGGAACTTTATTGGATTTTAAAATGAAAACCTGGAAAGACCAGCGGCACACTCTGCCTTCAGGAACACCCAACCAGGGGAACACTTCACTTACACCAACGCCTTGAAATGATGGCCTTTGGCTGACTGGGCAGTGGCCTTTTCCAGCCTAGACTTGCCAATTTGAGCTTGGGAATTCCTGCAGATTTTGGAGGTGATGTTTGGGGAGCAGAGGGACCTTACAGGGGCATAATGTCGTACAGGCCCTCCCTCCAAAGCTGTCATTTCTTCCAGTGAAAACGGATCTCTCGAGGCTGGAGATCAGTTGTAATTTCAGGACCTTCAGGTTCCCCACGCAAGGGGGGAAACCTCAATTTCCTGTCCACACATCGCTCATGTTGTCTCCATAGAAACTGGCCCATGAACACTAAACCAAAGTTGTGGGATTAATTATAGTATCAGTTAAAGTCAGTTATAACTCCCCCTATATTCACAGGATCTGCTATGCCAGAAATATGCTTTGTTGTTGTTCAGTCGCACAGCCGAGTCCGACTCTTTGTGACCCCATGGACAAAGTCACGTTAGGCCCTCCTGTCTTCCACCATCCTCCGAAGTCTGCTCAAATTCGTGTTTGTTACATCAGTAATGCTGTCCCAGCCATCTCCCTTCTTCTATTGCCTTCTGCCTTTCCCAGCATCAGGGTCTTCTCCAGGGAGGGCTCCCTTCTCAATGGGTGGCCAAAGTATTTGAGCTGCAGCTTCAGCATCTGACCCTCCAGGGAACAATCTGGGTTGATTTCCCTATGCTAGCTTTCTGCTATTTGGAGGAGTTCTCCCAGAACTACAGCTGATCTCCAGCTACAGAGGCCAGTTTCTCTTAGGGTTACCAGCTCCAGTTCAAGAAATATCTGGGACTTTGGGGCTGGAGCCAGGAGATTTGGGGGATGGAGGCAGGAGTAAGGTTATGACCAGCATAACTGAACTCCAAAGACAGTTCTGGCCATCACATTGAAAGGGAACGCAATGAAGGACAGGGGCACCTTCTTTGGGAGCTCATAGAATTGGATGCCCTGGTCCAATCCTTTTGAAACTTGGAGGGTGTTCCGAGGAGAGGCATCGGATGCTATGTGACAAATTTGGTGCCTCTACCTAAAAAAACAGCCCCCCTTCAAGCCCCAGATACCCATGGATCAATTCTCAAATATACTCTATGGGAATTGGTCTCCATAGGGAATAATGGAGCGCCCAACAGACACCTCCACAACTTTCTGATGACCCTGAAGTGGGGGGGAGGGCTTCCAAACCACGGGATCCCCTGCCCCCACCTGGGGATTGGCAATGCTGTCTGAATCCAATCGATTATGCAGAACAAAAACACAGCATGTGCACCCCAGGCATGCTCAGGTCTGGAGTGGGGGGATACAAGGATATGTGCAAGTTTTTCTGTTGTTAGCAAGTCTGTCTCAAAGGCCAGATGGGGAACTGATGAGGCTTTCCTTTAGAGCCAGTGCTGTATTGCAGTAACAGTGGGAGCAGAGAGGAAAAAGGAAAGGAAAGGTCCCCTGTGCAAGCACCAGTCGTTTCCGACTCTGGGGTGGCATTGCTTTCACTACGTTTTCATGGCAGACTTTTTACGGGGTGGTTTGCCATTGCCTTCCCCAGTCATCTACGCTTTCCCCCCAGCAAGCTGGGGACTCATTTGACCGACCTCAGAAAGATGGAAGGCCGACCTCAGAAAGATGGAAGTCAACCTCGAGCCATCTACCTGAAAACCCAGCTTCCACGGGGATCGAACTCAGGTCTTGAGCAGAGCTTAGGACTGCAGTACTTCAGCTTTAACACTCTACACCACAGGGCTCTTAGCAGAGAGACCCATGTTCAAATCCCCCTTTGGACACAAAGACGACTGGACGACCTCCCACTAGTCACTCTGTCTCTCAGCCTGAGCTACCTCACGGTGTTGTGAGGTGAACTGGAGGAGAGATTCGCAGACACTGCCTTGAACTCCTCCAGAGAAAAGTGTGATAGATAAAGATGAGGCTGGAATCAGGAGATGCAAAACAGTCAAGACTATAATATCCGAGGGGAAGCCGGACAATGCCAGAGTTCTTTGTCTGACAAAAGGCAACTGTAATCACAGATGAAACAGGGTTTTTAAGCAACTAAAAGCCAACTCCATAAATAAACCAAGATTAGGGATCACTTTTCCCCCCCTTTGGCAGGATAACAGTAACCAGATCTGACTACGAGAGGGGAATTCTGCACTCCATTAGTGTGAGCCAGCGTTGAACAACTATGAGTCACTGAGAGAAAACGTGCAGACTCCTGTTCCCCCTCAGAATCCAGCACCACATCCAACATGGGGAAATCATACTGGATTGCCACCGCTTTACTTCAAGGTTGTGATCCCAAAAGGGTGATGTGGACCACAAAATTGCAGCGTTCCCCAGCTCTAAGAACATCAGCAGATCCCTGCTGGATCAGACCAGAGGATCCAGCATCCTGTCTCACATAGTGGCCAACCAGTTCCTCTGGACTGGAGAGCCAACCACAGGGCAGAGAGGCCAAAGCCTTCATAAGAACACCAGAAGAGCCCTGCTGGATCAGACCAGTGAGGGTCCATCTAGACCACCATCCTGTCTCACACAGTGGCCAACCAGTTCCTCTGCATGGCCATCAACAGGGCACAGAGGCCGAGGCCTTCATAAGAACATCAGAAGAGCCCTGTTGGATCTGACTGGTGGTCCATCTAGTCCAGCATCCTGTCTCACACAGCGGCCAACCAGTTTCTCTTGGAGGGCCAACACCAGGGCATAGATGCCGAGGCCTTCAGAAGAACATCAGACCAGTGGTCCATCTAGTCCAGCATCCTTTCTCACACAGTGGCCAATCAGTTCCTCTGAAGGGCTCTAAAGAACATAAGAACATAAGAGAAGCCATGTTGGATCAGGCCAACGGCCCATCAAGTCCAACACTCTGTGTCACACAGTGGCAAAAAAATTTATATACACACATACACTGTGGCTAATAGCCACTGATGGACCTGTGCTCCATATATTTATCTAAACCCTTCTCGAAGGTGGCTATACTTGTGGCCGCCACCACCTCCTGTGGCAGTGAATTCCACATGTTAATCACCCTTTGGGTGAAGAAGTACTTCCTTTTATCCGTTAAAGACTATGCAGCAACCTCATCATGATCCTTCGCTATTTATAAAGGTCAGTTGAAGCTGACTACGACTAAATCCCCCAAAACAGGGAACCAAAAAATGCTAATAAAAGTGGTTCACTTCCATTTATAGGGAAATCAATGTTTTTTCTTCCCCTTTGTGAAAAGAAAGGCAGAAACTTTCATCAGGAATACAACCAGGCAAAAGAGCCATACAATTCATTGTAGAAAAGAATCCATGCATTTATCGAACAGTGAATTTGCTGGCTCCTCAGGTTTATTCTGTTAGTTTCTGCTAAAAAGGTAAAGGTAGTCCCCTGTGCAAGCACCAGTCGTTTCCAAATCTGGGTGACGTCGCATCACGGCGTTTTCACAGCAGACTCTTTACGGGGTGGTTTGCCATTGCCTTCCCCTGTCATCTACACTTTTCCCCCAGCAAGCTGGGTACTCATTTTACCGACCTTGGAAGGATGGAAGGCTGAGTCAGCCTTGAGCCAGCTACCTGAACACAGCTTCCACCGGGATCGAACTCAGGTCGTGAGCAGAGAGCTCGGACTGCAGTACTGCAGCTTTATCACTCTTTGCCACAGGGCTGCTAGGTTCCCGCTAGGATTTTTCAAAAAGCTACCTTCTGTAGATGAAGGCTTGCATTACATATTCCATTTCCTCTCCGCAAGTAAACTAAAATAAATAATGAATTGCATATTAAGCTATTTCCTTCTTTGCACCTCTAACTGTCTTCTTCCCACCGGCTCAGAAGCCTTCATGCTTCAAGGAGAGACTCTTTCCTCCCAAGACGGATGTCTATATTTCCCCAGCCTTAAAAGTCAAAACAAACAGCAGGATTATTTCTAATATGAATAAAAATAATCCTTTAATTGCAGATCACAGGACAGAAACTGAAGCTTGTTTCTTTGTTGGGTTTAGATTTTTCTTGCAGTTTGCAGAATTATAAAGCAATTTTATGTATATTTGGTGAAGGAATTAACCCGAACAAATATAAGATCTAGGAGAAAGAGAAACGAGATATAGGATTGTCAAGTCCAATTCAAGAAATATGTGGGGACTTTGGGGGATCCCTCGGTTTGGAGGCCCTCCCCCTGTTTCAAGGTCATCAGAAAGTGGGGGGTGGGTGAGGGAACTATCTACTGGGCACTCCATTATTCCCTCTGGAAACGGATTCTCATAGGGTATAATGGAGAATTGATCTGTGACTATCTTGGGCACTGGGGAGCTATTTTTTAAGGTAGAGGCACCAAATTTTCAGCATAGCATATGGTGTCTCTCCTCAAAAAAACCCCCAAGTTTCAAAAAGATTGGAACTGAAGATCCAATTTTGCGAGCCCTCAAAGAAGGTGCCTCTATCCATTATTCCAAATGGAGGGAAGGCATTTAAAAGGTGTGCGGTCCCTTTAAATGTAATGGCCAGAACTTCCTTTGCCGTTCAGTTGTGCTTGTAACACCCTTGCTCCTGGCTCCGCCCCCAAAGTCTCCTGGCTCCACCCCCAAAGTCCCCAGATACTACTTGAGTTGGACTTGGCCACCCTACTCCCAGGAGAAAATGTATTTCGTCACATTTCTAAAATAAAATTGTTCAGGAAGGTTTTGTTTTTTTTCAAGGCGACATGCCAATATTATAATGCAGTGATCCAAGAAGTTGCTTAAATAAAGGGTTTGGGACTAGGGGCTACACCAAGCGTGGCCAAACATGCTTAATGTAAGAGCCACATCGAATAAATTTGAGATGTTCAAGAGCCATAAGACATGAACATCAGATGTTTGAGAGCTGCAAGATGGATGGATGGAAGGAAAGAAGGAAGGAAGGAAGGAAGGAAGGAAGGAAGGAAGGAAGGAAGGAAGGAAGGAAGGAAGGAAGGAAGGAAGGAGGGAGGGAAGGAGGGAGGGAAGGAGGGAGGGAGGGAGGAAGGGAGGGAGGGAGGGAGGGAGGAAGGAAGGAAGGAAGGAAGGAAGGAAGGAAGGAAGGAAGGAAGGAAGGAAGGAAGGAAGGAAGGAAGGAAGGAAGGAAGGAAGGAAGGAAAGAAAGAAAGAAAATAGGTGAGGAGGGAGGAGGTAGAGGTAGAAAGCAACTTTAACTTTAAATGCATTCTGTGGCTGACTTGCCTTGTAGAAGTGATGTAAAGAAGCCAGCCAGCCAGTGGGGTGGTGGGGGCTTCAAGAGCCACACAATATGTGTGAAAGAGCCGCATGTGGCTCACGAGCCGCATGTTGCTCATGAGCCACAGTTTGGCCGCTCCTAGTCTACGCTAATATGTGTAGCTAATATTATCTGTTTGCCGCGGTGCAGGTAGAAAGTCTCAGCCAACGTTTGGTGACTAATCACAGAGAGGCTCAGCATCAGGGCGAGGGATATTCAGAGGGGATTTGCTACCGCCTGCCTCTGCGCAGCGACCCCAAACTTCTCCTTGGTGGTCTCCCATCCAAATATTAACCAGGACCAAGATCTGATGAGATCAGGCTAGCCACGGCCATCTAGGTCAGGATTGTTTGCAGAATGTAATACCTTGATCTCAAGACCTTGTTGTCGGTGTACATAATTCCACTTTTTGGCACTGTTAACACATGTCTAATAAGAACATAAGAGAAGTCATGTTGGATCAGGCCAGTGGCCCCTCCAGTCCAACACTCTGTGTCACATAAGAACATAAGAGAAGCCATGTTGGATCAGGCCAGTGGCCCATCCAGTCCAACACTCTGTGTCGCAGAAGAACATAAGAGAAGTCATGTTGGATCAGGCCAGTGGCCCCTCCAGTCCAACACTCTGTGTCACATAAGAACATAAGAGAAGCCCTGTTGGATCAGGCCAATGGCCCCTCCAGTCCAACACTCTGTGTCACATAAGAACATAAGAGAAGCCATGTTGGGTCAGACCAATGGCCCCTCCAGTCCAACACTCTGTGTCACATAAGAACATAAGAGAAGCCCTGTTGGATCAGGCCAATGGCCCATCCAGTCCAACATTCTGTGTCACAGAAGAACATAACAGAAGCCATGTTAGATCAGGCCAGTGGCCCATCCAGTCCAACACTGTGTCACACAGTGGCCAAATCCCAGGGGCCATCAGGAGGTCCACCAATGGGGCCAGGATACTAAAAGCCCTCCCACTGTTTCACCCCCCAAGTACCAAGAATACAGAGCATCACTTGCCCCAGACAAAGAGTTCCAACGATCCGCTGTGGCTAAGAGCCACTATTGGACCTCTGCTCTGCTCCATATGTTGATCCAACCCCCTCTTGAAGCTGGCTATGCCTGTAGCTGCCACCATTTTCTGTGGCAGTGAATTCCACATGTTAATCACCCTTCTGGTGAAGTACTTCCTTTTATCCATTCTAACCCGACTGTTCAGCAATTTCATGGAGTGCCCACGAGTTCTTGTATTGTGAGAAAGGGAGAAAAGGACTTCTTTCTCTACTTTCTCCATCCCATGCATAATCTTGTAAACCTCTATCATGTCACCCTCAGTCGACATTTCTCCAAGCTAAAGAGCCCCAAGCGTTTTAACCTTTCTTCATTCTCGTTGTCCTTTTCTGCACTTTTTCCAATGCTGTAATATTTTTTTATCTGCTCAAATTCATGTTAGTGACATCAGGAACGCTGTCCAGCCATCTCCTCTTTTGCCATCCCCTTCGTCTTTTGCCTTCTGTCTTTCCCACCATCAGGATCTTCTCCAGTGAGTGCTCCCTTCTCATTTGGTGGCCGAAGGATTTGAGCTTCAGCTTCAGCATCTGACCTTCCAGGGAACAGTCAGGGTTGATTCCCCTTCGGACTGACTGATTTAATCTTCTTGCAGTCCAAGGAACTCTCAGGTCGTTTTCGCACTCACCTCCAGCCGGCGCGACCCCCCTCTTCACCGCGCAGGATCTGCGCGGATTTTGCACTAAATGCCGCGGAGCAGCCTTTTGCGCCGGAAACTCCCGTCGCAAAAGCCGCTCAAACGTAAATCGCCAAAAAGCAGTTTGGCGTTTGAGCGGCTTTTGCGCTGGAAGTTTCCGGCGCAAAAGGCTGCTCCGCGGCATTTAGTGCGAAATCCGCACAGATCCTGCGCGGTGAAGAGGGGGGTCGCGCCGGCTGGAGGTGAGTGCGAAAACGACCTCAGAGTCTTCTCCAGCACCACAGCTCGAAAGCATCTATTCTTCTGCACTCAGCCTTCCTTATGGTTCAACTCTTTGAATAGTCTGATTGCTTTGTCAGGTGTCTTTTTCTATTGATTGCACTGATTTCCACTGTATCATCCACCTTCAGGCAGACTGTGGGTGAGTCTGCATTAGCCTTTGCTCCGGCTCCGACGCTGTGTTTCCCCCGGGGCAGATGTTGGTTTCCGCACATTTTGACCTGGGGCGGCTGTTTGACCCACCTCCAATGTTTGACCCACCTCCTATGCGGTGCCGCCCCGGATCAGGGTGATCAGCAAAATACCAGATCTTTTTTTTTTTTTGCTGCTGCTGCTGCTGCTGCTGTTCGGAGGCTCGGAATTTTATGTGCGGAACTCGAGCCAGTGCGCTGTCAAACTTGTGGCATCATTAGAACACACCCACATAACTCCACGCCCCTGATTCCGCCCAGTTATTTTGTCACACCCTCTTACTTTTACTCCCTTTTAAAATTGTCCGCCATTATCCGATTAGGAATTTTTTTTTTAAGCAAAGCTGGTTTTGCGTTGCAACGCTGTAACGCATAACGCTGCAACACGATTCTCTTCTTTGCCCGAATGCATCCCTTACTTTCAAACGCCCTCACTCTTTATGGTGTTCCACGAGATTTTGGTGTTGTGCCCTCCATTATCTGGGAAGTAATCTGCCATAACATTTGATCGTTCACAACGTTATTCCCCCCCCCCCCAACTGAAAGCACTTCGTGCTATCATACTTTTTTTTTTACAATAGTTTCATTACAACGTCACGAAATAAAAATAGATGTTACGCGAACTAATTTTAAGATGTGCTGATGCCACTTTTATCCGCCACCGCCCCCCGCATGTTCCTCAAGAGGGAACTTGGCTATTTTTATAGCCCTTGGCTGATGTGCTGGGGACAATACTTTAGATACCACCCCCCCCTTCGGGCTCCCCTTTTTTTTAAATAGTTTTTTCCTGAAAACTGTGCTTAGCATTGCAGCAAGTGTGTGCTTCCTGCTTTAGACAATAGACCAGGGGCCTCTGGTGTTACGTCATAATGCAATAAAAAAGGTTACATTGTAATGCAAACATGCATGCGTTAAAAAAAAAAAGGAACTACATGGATGAGTGAGGAGGGAGGGGCATGAATGAGTGAGGAGGGAGGGAAGGGGGAAATAGCTCCGATTATGGTGGAAACTCCGGGAGCAACAGTACTGCGGAATCAAAACACACGGAACAGATTGGGAATTGATTCCGGGAGAAATCCTCTAGTGCGGAATCGGGAAATCAGGCCCGCATGGAACAACCCCGGAGCGAAAGGAAGGCAAACGGCAAATGCGGAATCAGCCTATAATAAACGTCAATCAATAGACCGGCCAGTGAGCCCACAGACTGCAGCTTTGTAGGTTAACAAAGTTCAGGCATTTATTTCGAGGCAGACAAGAGAAACTCCTCCCAAAACCAAAGGCCACCCAGATGAAACCACAACAGCCACATTAAACATAACAATGTCACACCCAAGTGGTCTATTTTAACTATTTTAAACTATGACTACTACAATGTACAGAAAATATGTCTACAATACTAATCCAGTGAAGCTCAACGTCTTGCCAACGCTCTGGTTTTCCTACCCTGCATGCATCAGCGGCGACTTTATATTGACTCTGGCATCCTTTTTTTGTTCTAAGCGACCCATCCTTGTTGTTCCTTTCTCCCCATCAGAGCGGGGCGGGGGGGAACTCTCACAGCTGATCCTCGAAGTTATATTGACTTATTGTGGACCGCCAACGCTTTATGGAGGAAGAGAAAGCAATCTTTCCATGTGTAGGAAGCACATCTCAACCTCTGAATCTCTTCTCTCTCTTTTTTTCCCTAGAAAGTTGGGGCCTCCCGGGAACTACATTTGCTTCTTGGACAAGTCAAAGCTTCTGGAGAGGTACAGATGGGAAGTGCATTCAAGGCACGAGAGCATATTTAAAAGGTGAATGCACGAGGGAAGCCGCTCTGAGTTCATTACTGGGAGAGCCAAGGAACAAAGATTAGATCAAGATGAGGTTTTCTGGTGCCAGGAAGCAGCCTCCCCCATAGGAGAGCATTACACAATTAGGGGCATTATAGAGGACTTAATGTGTTCCTCTTAAACAGACAGCATCAGCCAATGTCCAGAGACAGATCACCAGATTAGAGGGACCTCTGGTATTTCCCAGCACAGGGCTCATTAGGGTCCAAGCGCCACAACCTACGAGCTTGCTTTAAACCCAACCATCTGCCAAAAGGAAGAAATGCCAGATGATCCATCAGAATCTTCCCGAGTGTTCCGTTATGAGAACCAGGCTTCAACTTTGAGGCAGTCTTTGACTGCCTCAGTTCCAAGAATGCTCAGACCACATCCTTAGCCCGCGGCAGAACAGACTCTCTCCTGGATGATGCTTTCTTGACCTGGTGGTTCTTTCTGCAACTCACTCTCCAAGGGGTCAGATACCTTTTCCTCAATACGTAAGAGCATATCTAGGCTGCGGCAAAAGGACACTCATGCCCTAAAATCTGGCCTGCTGGGGTTTCAGGGGTTTTTTTTTGTTTTAAGCAAGAAGCTTCAGAGGTTGCTAGCACAGCATCAGGATACATGGCAGCAAGGTTTGTTGGGGTTTTTTTTTGTAGCAGGAGTAGGGTTGTCAAGTCCAATTCAAGAAATATCAGGGGGCGGAGCCAGGAGTCTTTGGGGGTGGAGCCAGGAACAAAGCTGTGGCAAGCATCATTGAACTCCAAAGGGGGTTCTGGCCATCACACTTAAAGGGACTGCACACCTTTTAAATGCCTTCCCTCCATTGAAAATAATGAAGGGTAGGGGCACCTTCTTTGGGGGCTCATAGAATTGGACCCCCTGCTCCAATCCTTTTGAAACTTGGAGGGTAGTTTTGGCGAGAGACACTGAATGCTATGCTGAAAATTTGGTGCCTTTACTCAAAAAAACAGCCCCCCCCCAAGCCCCAGATACTCACTGATCAATTCTCCATTATACCCCATGGGAATTGGTCTCCAGAGGGAATAATGGAATGCCTAGCAGACATTTCCCTCCCCGCTTTCTGATTCCCTGCCCCCACCCGGATATTGGCAACCCTAAGCAGGCACTCCTTTGCATATTAGGCCACTCCCCCCTGATGTAGCCAATTCTCCAAGAGCTTATAGGGCTCTTAGTATAGGGCCTACCATAAGCTCCAGGAGGACTGCCTATATCTGGGGTGTGTGGCCTAACAGGCAAAGGGTTCCTGCTACAAAAAAAGCCCCGGATGGCAGAAACGTGTTCAAATGGCCTGCAGGAATTGTTTGCCTGCTACCCCGGATCAGGAGCAAGTTTGACACGCTCCTTTATTTTCCTCTGCCCTTTTAGGAAACCTACCGTGCTTCTCGCTCAAGGTGCCATGACATCAGAGTGTATTTTAAGACAGAATATGCACCCTCACTGAAAAACTCCTCCCCCCTCCAAGTGTCATTCCTTTCCCCCTCAAACAACAGCCATCCAACCCCATTGCAGGCCGCCATGAAAGAGCCAAGGGTGGCTACTGGTTGCCAACGCTGGAGGTGGAGCCGGATTTTAAGAAGGGATTGTCTTTTCCAGTAATTTCCCCCTTGAAGAAATGCTATCTTTGGCTGGCCTCTCAGCTGCTACAGGGGTGACTCATTAAACCAACAATATGAGGCTGTTTTAAGGTTGACGGCTGCCATTGAGAACTGGCTCTAGATCAGCTAGCAGGAAAATAAATGGGGGGGGAGGCAAGGCAAGCACGCTCCCCACCTACAACGGAGCAGGAAAGCAATCCTACCTGGCAGTGAGGATAGCAACCACGCTTGTTTTTAAAGGGTGGACCAGGGAAAGAGGACAAGCAGCTATACATAATTTATTTCTACGGGCATTGACCAAATACATAAAAGAGGAGTAAAAGATCTCATATCAGCTGGTGCACCATCAAAAGTCATGCAGACATTATCAGCAATATCAGTCGTCAAAGCATCAAAACTAAACGACTATTAAATAATTAAAATAATTAAAATCTCTATTTAGGCTGACTGTCGATAACTTGTTTCCAGATTTTAATGGCCCGCATAGCAAATTTTGCCATGTTTAAAGTGATCGCCTGCTCTCTCTCAGCGAACAACTTGTCTAAATAAAATCTTGCATTTCTCCCAGGGAATTGAGAGCAGATCGGAGGTATATAACTGGCTCTAATGTGACATTGATATTAGTCCCTTGGACTGCAAGAAGATCCAATCAGTCAGTCCTAAAGGAAACCAACCCAGACTGTTCCCTGGAAGGTCAGATGCTGAAGCTGAAGCTCAAATACTTTGGCCACCCAATGAGAAGGGAGCCCTCCCTGGAGAAGACCCTGATGCTGGGAAAGACAGAAGGCAAAAGAAGAAGGGGACGACAAAAGATGAGATAGTTGGACAGAATTACTGATGTAACTAACACAAATTTGAGCAAACGTCGGAGGATGGCGGAAGTCAGGAGGGCCTGGTGTGACTTTGTCCATGGGGTCGCAAAGAGTCAGACTCGACTGTGCGACTGAACAACAAAAATTAGCTTATTTAAACCTGCATTTCCTGGCAAATATCGCTTTATCAGGTTCAAATCATGTTGCCTTTCAACATCCATGATTCTTAACTTAACAAGCAGCTTTTGAAGAAGAAAGAAGAAGACGACGACGACAGCTGCAGATTTATACCCCACCCTTCTCTCTGCACAGAGTATTAAAGTTGCAGTACTGCAGTCCTAAGCTCTGCTCAAGTCAAGACATGAGTTCAATCCCCGGTGGAAGTTGGGTTTTCAGGTAGCCAGCTCGAGGTTGACTCAGCCTTCCATCCTTCCGAGGTCAGTAAAATGAGTACCCAGCTTGCTGAGGGGAAAGTGTAGATGACTGGGGAAGGCAATGTCAAACCACAATGAAAACATTGTGAAAGCAACAGCACCCCAGAGACAGAAACGACTGGTGCTTGCACAGGGGACCTTTCATTTCCTTTTCCATCTCTCTGAATCAGAGACTCAGAGTGGCTTACAATCTCCTATATCTTTGCCCCCCACAACAGACACCCTGTGAGGTGGGTAGGGCCGCGAGAGTTCTCACAGCAGCTGCCCTTTCAAGGACAACCCCTGTGAGAGCTCTGGCTGACCCAAGGCCATTCCAGCAGCTGCAAGTGGAGGAGTGGGGAATCAAACCCTGTTCTCCTAGATAAGAGAGCTATGGCTGACCCAAGGCCATTCAAGCACATGCAAGTGGAGGAGTGGGGAATCAAACCCTGTTCTCCTAGATAAGAGAGCTATGGCTGACCCAAGGCCATTCAAGCACATGCAAGTGGAGGAGTGGGGAATCAAACCCGGTTCTCCTAGATAAGAGAGCTATGGCTGACCCAAGGCCATTCAAGCACATGCAAGTGGAGGAGTGGGGAATCAAACCGGTTTTCCTAGATAAGAGAGCTATGGCTGACCCAATTCCATTCAAGCACATGCAAGTGGAGGAGAGGGGAATCAAACCTGGTTCTCCCAGATAAGAGTCCGCACACTTAACCACTACACCAAACTGGCTTTTAACAAAGCAGATTGCAATGGAAAAGAAATTCATTTCTTGTCTCTCTCTATAACTTTTTTTTTAACTTTTCAAAAGTTTACTAAGAAATCTCAAAAAACATACAGAAATAAGAAAAAGCCATTAAGCAAAAAAATAAAAAGGGCAGTCAATACACAAATATCATGACAAGCTACGGTAAGAAATTGAATTAAAAGAGACCATCTTTGAAAAATCATAACGCTTTGCATATGCAGAAACTCTTTAAGCAAGCATATCAAACTCAAGAGGAGACCCTGGACAAGGTAGTAACAACAGTAGGTTTACCAGAAAAAGAAGGGAAAACAGAAAAAAAAGCAAGGAGGAAAAGGATACTACAAAAAGGGTAAATAAAAAGGACAGTGTATAGTAGCATCTACTCCTGGGTCATGAAAGAATGACAAGGAGCTAAAGCAGGATCAGGAAAAATTAAAAGTAGAGCAGCAACATTTGTGAGGGGTCACAGGGAGGAATTTCTTGGGAAGTGACAAACTCGATGAAAAGAAACCATTTCCCAGAGAAACTGGAAGAGTTTGAATGCTGAAGATTAGATGCAATTTTTTCCGTGATCAAATGCTTCTCTTATCTAACTTCTGATCTCACAGAGGAAACTTCTGTATGCGCATGTAAATTGCTCATTGCTTGGAAACCCATGCGAACCTCCCTACCCCCTGGGTGCTGAAGGCTGCTGTCAAGAGTAGGGGATGCGCTTCAGCCCTCTGAACTTGGAAAAAGTGGAAAGCGAGTGATAGTTCCAGGCAAAAGGGGAGGTGAGAGAGAAAACGCAGTGTTGCAAGAGGGAGAGGTTCACGCAGCCCTGTCTTTGTCTACCCTTCTTCCTGCCTTATCACTTTTGCTTGGGGAGGGACAGTGGCTCAGTGGTAGAGCATCTGCTTGGTATGCAGAAGGTCCCAGGTTCAATCCCCGGCATCTCCAACTAAAAAGGGTCCAGGCAAGTAGGAGTGATGTATGGTTCAGATATAATAATAACTGACAATTTATGTATTTTAAGAAAATATTGCAGATGCAGACTTGTATTCTTTGAAAGTATTTTCTGTACAGAAAAAGGTTAATACATACTTTTATTTTCCATCCCCCCCATTCTCTATTCCTAATTTCTTGAAACTAATAAAACTTATAAAATAAAAGAAAAAAGAAAAACCTCAGCTTTGAGACCCTGGAGAGCCTTGAGACTGCACCTTAAAGAGGATATTATAGCATTGGAAAGGATATTATAGCATTGGAAAAAGTCCAGAAAAGGGCTTCTTGAATGATTAAAGGGTTGGAACACTTTCCCTATGAAGAAAGGTTAAAACGCTTGGGGCTCTTTAGCTTGGAGAAACGTTGATTGTGGGGTGACATGATAGAGGTTGACAAGATTATGCATGGGATGGAGAAAGTAGAGAAAGAAGTACTTTTCTCCCTTTTTCACAATACAAGAACTCGTGGGCATTCGATGAAATTGCTGAGCAGTCAGGTTAAAACGGATAAAAGAAAGTACTTCTCACCCAAAGGGATTGGATAAAAATATGGAGCAGAGGTCCATCAGTGGCTATTAGCTACAGTATGTGTGTGTATGTGTATATGTATGTATGTGTGTGTGTGTGTATACAGACACACACATATATTGACCACTGTGTGACACGGAGTGTTGGACTGGATGGGCCATTGGCCTGATCCAACATGGCTTCTCTTATGTTCTTATGAGAGCCGCTGCCAGTCTGAGTAGACAATACTGACTTTGATGGACCGAGGGTCTGATTCAGTAGAAGACAGTTTCATGTGTTCATATGTTCATCACCTCTGCCACTGTGATATCTTCTTTTTTTAACACCAGAGAGAGGTCACCGGTAAATGAATAAACACACAACCACAAATGGCTATAGTGACCAACAATCACTAAGACTATATAGCAATACAATAACGTGATAATGGTGAGAATACACAAATACAGAGAGACATAGGCAAAACTCTCAAAGAGTGCGTTCATGGAAGATAGTAGAGCACCAAAGTACAGGGAGTTGACTTGTAGATTTGTCCTGCTTAGACAAATCTTCAAGCAGTGGAAAGCTCTACTCCATTTCCCTTCAAATCAAATAATCCACAGACTATAATTCATACAGCTTCATAGTTAATCAGTATCAGCACCCTCTTCCATATCACTAAAGTAATCTCACTGTGTTTCTTCATAGGACATATAGTCTCAACTAACTTCAAACAGGCACCAGCTCAGAAATGGCTCAAGGCCGTGTTATATTTATCTGTCGTGAGCCACGCTGAGCCCTGCTTGCAGGGGAAGGTGGCCTAAAATCTAATACAATAAATAAATAATTTGGTCTTTAAGTTGCATTTTGCAATTCCAAGCACACTCGGCTTTTTATGGGATTGCAGACACAGACCGATTTTGCACTAGGCTTGTTCCAGGTAGGGAGCCCTTTTGCTCCCGGGGCTTCTCTCCGTTTTCGCACAAGTTGTTCCGGAGCTGCGAGTTGGCCCGTTGCTTTTCCACAGCAAGCAAAGTCCTCTGATGAGCGGTTTCTGCTTGCTGTGGAAAAGCAGCGCATGAACTCACAGCTCCAGGGCAACCTGTGTGAAAATGGAAACAAGCCCCAGGAGCAAAAGGCTCTCTACCCAAAACATGCCCTAGTGAGAAATCGATCACAGTCTCCGAAAGATGCTGCTGAAACCCATAGGCTGGGTTTGCAAAGGTTCACAAGTTCTCGACTCACAGCCTGATCCAAGATAAATCTACTAGAACAGTGACAATTAAAAATGTTCGTTCATGCTGGGAGGGGATGACGGAGAAGGAATATTTCATAGCAGACGCTGCCGCAACAGGTGCGGAGAGATCTATCACCACCCGGCCTGTCAATACCAAACAGAGCAGAATCCAAAATTCCGTCTCTTGTTCACCCTGACCCCTGCGCTCGAGAGTGGAAAAATGTGTAAGATGTACAGCTCTGTTCCAGCGATGAAATACTTTAATCACTTTGAAAACATGGATCAACACAAGCACCAAGATATTATTTTTAAAGCAAACACAGTTCTTTTTTTTTTTCCCTCCCCCTGCTTTGCTCCAGTCTCCTGGCAGTGAACTTAAGGCTTCCTTGCAAGTGTCGTCCATAAATCTTTAACCGGAGCTACCAAACAAGCCCTGCATCTTTCATCCGCAAGGACAAAATCCAGAACTGCTGCCTCGACTAACAGCAGCAGCTCCTGCAAAAGCTACTATGAGGAACAGTAGCTCAGTGGTAGAGCATCTGCTTGGTAAGCAGAAGGTCCCAGGTTCAATCCCCGGCAAATCCAACTAAAAAGGGCATAAAAAACCTCAGCTTGAGACCCTGGAGAGCCGCTGCCAGTCTGAGCAGACAATACTGACTTTGATGGACCCAGGAGGGTCAGATTCAGTAGAAGGCCTAGCTCGCCTGGGAAATTATAGATGTTTGTATGCAAATGCTAGAAGTGTTCAAAGTAAAATTGGTGAATTGGAATGTTTAGTGTTGGGAGAAAACATAGACATTGTGGGAATTTCAGAAACTTGGTGGAATGAGGAGAATCAGTGGGTCACGGTGATTCCTGGATATAAGCTATATCGGAAGGATAGGGAGGGAAGGGTTGGAGGTGGGGTGGCTCTGTATGTCAGAGAGGATATACGGTCCAGTAAGGCTGAGATCAGAGAATTAGATTCACTTTTAGAAATGCTTTGGGTTGAAATAGAGGGCCCAAAAGGAAATTTAACTATGGGAGTTTGTTATTGCCCACCAAATCAAAAGAGAGAGGACGATTATAATATGATGGAAGGCTTAAAGATAGCGGCTAAACGTAAAAACTGTGTTGTAATAGGTGATTTTAACTACCCGCAGATTGATTGGGTCAATATGTGTTCTGGTCGAGAGAAAGAGATTGAGTTTCTTGATGCTCTCAATGACTGTGCTATGGAGCAGATGGTCTCAGAACCTACCAGGGGTGGGGCGATCCTGGATTTGGTCCTAAGTAATGCCCAAGACTTGGTGAGAGATGTAAAAGTGATTGCGCCGCTTGGGAGCAGTGACCATAATGTTATTGATTTCACCGTTTGTATAAATAGGGAGTTGTCCAAAAAGACCACCACAACCACGTTTAACTTTAAAAGGGGTAAATACACTGAGATGAGGAGGCATGTGAGGAAGAAACTGAAAGGAAAGGTACATACGGTCAAAACCCTTGGGGAAGCTTGGACGCTATTTAAAACTATAATCCTAGAAGCTCAGATAAAATACATACCACAAGTTAGGAAAGGCACAAACAGGCATAAGAAAAGGCCTGCGTGGTTAACAAACAAAGTAATGGAAGCTGTAAAAGGTAAGAAGGACTCCTTTAAGCGGTGGAAAACCAGTCCAAGTGAGATTAGTAAAAGGGAACACAGGCTGTGGCAAATCAAATGCAAGACTGTGATCAGGCAGGCAAAAAGGGACTATGAGGAGCATATTGCAAAAAACATAAAGACCAACAATAAAACTTTCTTCAAATATATTAGAAGTAGGAAACCAGCCAGGGAGGCAGTGGGGCCCTTGGATGACCATGGGGTAAAAGGATTACTGAAGGAGGATAGGGAAATGGCTGAGAAGCTAAATGAATTTTTTGCCTCCGTCTTCACTGTAGAAGACGAGAACTTTTTGCCCGCCCCAGAACCACTAATTTTGGAAGGGGTGTTGAAAGACCTGAGTCAGATTGAGGTGACAAATGAGGAGGTCCTACAACTGATAGACAAATTAAAAACTAATAAGTCACCGGGTCCGGATGGCATACATCCGAGAGTTCTGAAGGAACTCAAAGTTGAACTTGTGGATCTTCTAACAAAAATCTGTAATCTTTCATTGAAATCTGCCTCCATTCCTGAGGACTGGAAGGTAGCAAATGTCACCCCCATCTTTAAAAAAGGTTCCAGAGGAGATCCGGGAAATTACAGGCCAGTCAGTCTGACTTCAATACCGGGAAAGTTGGTAGAAACCATTATCAAGGACAGAATGAGTAGGCACATTGATGAACACGGGTTATTGAGGAAGACTCAGCATGGGTTCTGCAAGGGAAGATCTTGCCTCACTAACCTGTTGCATTTCTTTGAGGGGGTGAACAAACATGTGGACAAAGGAGACCCGATAGATGTTGTTTACCTTGACTTCCAGAAAGCTTTTGATAAAGTTCCTCATCAAAGGCTCCTTAGAAAGCTTGAGAATCATGGAGTAAAAGGACAGGTCCTCTTGTGGATCAAAAACTGGCTGAGTAATAGGAAGCAGAGAGTGAGTATAAATGGGCAGTCTTCGCAGTGGAGGACGGTAAGCAGTGGGGTGCCACAGGGCTCGGTACTGGGTCCCATGCTCTTTAACTTGTTCATAAATGATTTAGAGTTGGGAGTGAGCAGTGAAGTGGCCAAGTTTGCGGATGACACTAAATTGTTCAGGGTGGTGAGAACCAGAGAGGATTGTGAGGAACTCCAAAGGGATCTGTTGAGGCTGGGTGAGTGGGCGTCAACGTGGCAGATGCGGTTCAATGTGGCCAAGTGCAAAGTAATGCACATTGGGGCTAAGAATCCCAGCTACAAATACAAGTTGATGGGGTGTGAACTGGCAGAGACTGATCAAGAGAGAGATCTTGGGGTCTTGATAGATAACTCACTGAAAGTGTCAAGACAGTGTGAGTTTGCAATAAAAAAGGCCAATGCCATGCTGGGAATTATTAGGAAGGGAATTGAAAACAAATCAGCCAGTATCATAATGCCCCTGTATAAATCGATGGTGCGGTCTCATTTGGAGTACTGTGTGCAGTTCTGGTCGCCGCACCTCAAAAAAGGATATTATAGCTTTAGAGAAGGTGCAGAGAAGGGCAACTAGAATGATTAAAGGGCTGGAGCACTTTCCCTATGAAGAAAGGTTGAAACGCTTGGGACTCTTTAGCTTGGAGAAACGTCGACTGCGGGGTGACATGATAGAGGTTTACAAGATAATGCATGGAATGGAGAAAGTAGAGAAAGAAGTACTTTTCTCCCTTTCTCACAATACAAGAACTCGTGGGCATTCGATGAAATTGCTGAGCAGACAGGTTAAAACGGATAAAAGGAAGTACTTCTTCACCCAAAGGGTGATTAACATGTGGAATTCACTGCCACAGGAGGTGGTGGCGGCCACAAGTATAGCCACCTTCAAGAGGGGTTTAGATAAAAAATATGGAGCAGAGGTCCATCAGTGGCTATTAGCCACAGTGTATGTGTGTATATAACATTTTTTGCCACTGTGTGACACAGAGTGTTGGACTTGATGGGCCGTTGGCCTGATCCAACATGGCTTCTCTTATGTTCTTAAGGCAGCTTCATGTGTTCACAAGGAACAAAGGCAACTTTAAGGGAGGGACAGTGGCTCAGTGGTAGAGCATTTGCTTGATAAGCAGAAGGTCCCAGGTTCAATCCCTGGCATCTCCAACTAAAAAGGGTCCAGGCAAGTAGGCGTGAAAGGCCTCAGCTTGAGACCCTGGAGAGCCGCTGCCAGTCTGAGTAGACAAGACTGACTTGGATGGACCGAGGGGGGTCTGATTCAGTATAAGGCAGCTTCATATGTTCTGCTATTAGGGGAGAGACAGTGGCTCAGTGGTAGAGCATCTGCTTGGTAAGCAGAAGGTCCCAGGTTCAATCCCCAGCATCTCCAACTAAAAAGGGTCCAGGCAAAATAGGCGTGAAAAACCTCAGCTTGAGACCCTGGAGAGCCGCTGCCAGTCTGAGTAGACAAGACTAACTTTGATGGACCGAGGGTCTGATTCAGTAGAAGACAGCTTCATATGTTCATATGTACTAGCTTTCTGCACTACACACATGTCGTGGTAACGGCCACCACAGCTTCCCTTCAAGAGTGTCCCAGGCCTTCTCCACGACTTCTGCTTCATTCACTCACAGAACTACAAAGACCAGAATTCTCTGGGGAGAAGAGACAGCCAAGTCTGTAGAGTATTTAGTATTATGCTTGCGACAGCACAATAACCAGGCACTTTCCCACTTAATTATTTACAGGGCTTTTTTTCTGGGGGAACGTGGTGGAACAGAGTCCCGGAACCCCTTTGGGGAAACAAAATTCTCCCAAATGTTTAAAGGTTCATGAGGGGCACCCAGGTGTTTCTCCTCCATGTCCCTCTTGAGAGCTCCGGCACCTCTTTTTCCAGAAAAAAAAAAAGCCCCTACATCAGTAGAAAACAGGGTTGCCAAGTCCAATTCGAGAAATATCTGGGGACTTTGGGGGTGGAGCCAGGAGACATTTGGGGTGGAGCCAGGAGCAAGGTTGTGACAAGCATAAATGAATTCCAAAGGGAGTTCAGGACATCACATTAAAGGGACTCGACACCTTTAAATGCCTTCCTGCCACTGGAAATAATGGATAGGGGCACCTTCTTTTGGGACTCACAGAATCGGACCCCCTGGTCCAATCTTTTTGAAACTTGGAGGATATTTTGGGAGAGGCACTGGATGCTACGCTGAAAATTTGGTGCATCTACCTCAAAAGACAATCCCCTCAGAGCTCCAGATACCCACAGATCAATTCCCCATTATACCCTATAGAAATTGGTCTCCTTAGGGAATAATGGACGGCCCAGCAGACATTTCCCTTCCCCCCCCCCACTTTCTGATGACTTTGAAGTGGGGGGAGGGCCTCCAAACCAGGGGATACCCTGCCTCCACCTGGGGATTGGCAACCCTAGTAGAAAAAGAACAGAAGTCCAGTAGCAACTTTAAGACTAACATTTTTTTTTGGCAGGGCCCTGAGGGGTTTTTTGCCACAAATTTTGCTAGTCTTTAAGGTACTACTGGATTCTTGCTCCTTTCTTACTGCTACAGGCAGACTAACAATACCTTCTTGACCAATACTCCCCTTAAGCTGCAGAGTCTTGTGAGCAAAAATTCTACTTTGTGGGCTACTGGCATTAAAGTTATGAGCGAGCGATTTGGCTAAATCTGCAGAAATTAGTTTGCTTCCTGAGCTAAGACAAAAACGGGTGAGCTGGAGGTGAAAAAACTGTTAGCTAGCTCACACTAACTCATCTTAGCGGAAACACCAATCTTGACATACATACTTCTAACTCGAGCCCACTGGCACATTTAAAACCAACAAAGTGCTGCCGGACTCAAACTCTGTTCTTCCGCTTCAGACCAACACCTGAATCTATCTTCTTCTAACAAATCAAATAAACTAAACTTGTTTTAGAGCCTACCGCACTCTCCTGAGTCCTATGGAGGACCGCAACAAGCAACACTGGCCAAAAAGGAGAGCAGAGTACCCCTGCTCAGTGCTGAGAAAGCAGCCACATTCCAGATGTAGAAAAGCAGCAGAATTCTGCATCCTCTGAGGAAGCTGCCTGTTGCACCTCTGCATGAATCACTGCTCTTGGCCTCTTCTGATGTACATGAGAACAGTGATTTATTTAGACAGCACTGCTTGAAGAGTCCTAATTCAGAAAAAAGAACTCTATGTCTAGTTATCAAAAGTTTGGGACAACTTTTTTTTAAAAAATTCTGTAATCTGTTTTTATTCACTCTCACAACAAAATTTTCTTCATCTGAGAATAGCCAGAGCATCCGCTCCATCACCAGTACGAGTAATTTGGGCACAACAGTATTATGAGTAAGAATTGGCTATTAATCACAAATTTTGGATGATTCATGGTTCGTAAAGCGATGTTCATGAACTGAAGAATCACCACAAATTTCCACAAATTTTGATGCAGTTTGTGACCGTTTGTGAACAACAGAAAGAAGGAGTTTACCCCTGCTTTCTGCTCTTCATGAAAACTAGCTGCTTTGTTTAAATGGCTTGGAGCTATTTAAACCCTGCTTTCTGCTCCCTGCAGTTTTTTTTTTAATGGGGAGCAGAAAGCAGGGGTTTAAACTTTAAATGGCTCACAAACCAATGCGAACCAAACTGGTGTATCAGCCACGAACCATGAACCAAACTGCAAGAATGAGCTTTGTGCCCATCCCTAATTATGAGACCCTTTCAGATGTCCAGTGGAAGACACTGGGCGTTTTCGCACTCACCTTAATCAGCAGCGACACCCCTCTTCACCGTGCAGGATCTGTGCGGATTTCGCACTAATTGCCGCGGAGCACCCGGAAGAGCCGGAAAGTCCCGGCGCTTTTGCGGCGCAAACGGAAACTGGTTTTTTGCGGTTTCCGTTTGCGCTGCAAAAGCGCCGGGACTTTCCGGCTCTTCCGGGTGCTCCGCGGCAATTAGTGCGAAATCCACGCAGATCCTGCGCGGTGAAGAGGGGGTCGCTGCTGATTAAGGTGAGTGCGAAAACGCCCACTGAGTCTGTATTCAAATAAACTTCGTTTCCCTGAAAGACCTTCCTTCAGTTATAGCCCCCCTCCTCACTGAGATTCAAGGCAGATGACAACATTTTAAAAATGCAATAATAAAACTGTATAAAACAGACAATAAGCAATGCAATAAAACAGTATACAACATACATACAATAGCCCATGAAACAAAAGTGGATTAATGTCTAAAAGTCAAGCAATGCTTACTCTTCTGTTCGAGATGAAGTGCCAAATTTTGTGCTGAGGCTTTGACCCCAAGGAAGCTTATATTCCAAACCTTTTAATAACTCTTCATTTCTAACTGATTACACCTATAAGGCCATGCCTTTTAGCCCTCGTATAAATGTTATGTTTGTATGTAAACTGAACTGGTAAGCTGCTGTTGGCTGATCTTGTGATCCTGATAAATGCTGTTGATGATGATGACATTCAAGATATAACGATTCTGAATAATAATAACTCATAATGACACAATAATGATGTGTCTCCACTCCCTCAAAAACTCTCCCCTCTGCTGTGGTTCCAGCTCAGGAGAGCCAGTTTGGTGTAGTGGTGAAGTGCGCAGACTCTTATCTGGGAGAAAGAATGCTTAAAAAAAAAAAGATTCTGTCAGCTCCTTCCCCAGATGTTAAACCTCTTGAGTGGGGTGGTTTGAGAAGCATCTTGTCTCCAGCATGCATGTGTTCCCCACACACAGCTTGCCATTTTAATACGATGCATCTGCTGGGGAATATCGGTCCCCAAAGCCTTCTCTGCAACAGCCACTCGGTAGTGCTTGCTGGCTCTTCTTATCTGCCTGACAAGAAGACCTTCCGGAACTCCGCATCCACCGAATGAGCTCCAGAGAAAAAAGGTAACAGGCCCGAGCTCTTTGAAAGCTTGTTGGGAGACCGAGGGCCAGCTAGTCTCTCTCAGCCAAACCTACATAGCTTGAGACCAGGGTTTCCTTCTAAACCGGGCGTGGCCAAACTTGCTCATCGTGAGAGCGACACAGAATCAATGTCAGATGTCTGAAAGCCGCAAGACTTATGCATCAGGTGTTTGAGAGCCACAAGGCATGAACGTCAGTGTTTGAGAGCTGCAAGATGGATGGAAGTGGGGGAGGGAGGGAGGGAGGGAGGGAAGGAGGAAGGAAGGAAGGAAGGAAGGAAGGAAGGAAGGAAGGAAGGAAGGAAGGAAGGAAGGAAGGAAGGAAGGAAGGAAGGAAGATAGATAGATAGATAGATAGATAGATAGATAGATAGATAGATAGATAGATAGATGATAGATAGATAGATAGATAGATAGATAGATAGATAGATAGATAGATAGATAGATAGATAGATAGATAGATAGATAGATAGATAGATAGATAGATGAGGGAGAGGGAGGTTGAATGAAAGTAACTTTAACTTTAAACACATTCTCCAAGCTGTCAACCATCAGGGCAGTGGGGGCTTCAGAGCCATGCAATACGTGTGAAAGAGCCACATGTGGCTCCTGGGCCACAATTTGGTCACCTCTGCTCTAAGTCAAGCCTCCCTTCCTTCTCTTGGCTGAGGTTCCTCCCCCTCGTCCCCTTGGGAGGGAGCGAAAGAGTCAGAGCTTCCTTTGCCCAGTTCCCTCAATCGCACTGGAGAGATAAAAAGAAAGCACCTTTTTTGAAAGAAAGAAAGAAAGAAAGAAAGAAAGAAAGAAAGAAAGAAAGAAAGAAAGAAGAAAGAAAGAAAGAAAGAAAGAAAGAAAGAAAAGAATCTCTGTGTCCTTTATAAAATTTATATCACTGCTACCTGGCATTACATATTGTGACGTACACGGCCCAGCCCAACAAGGTTTCATTTATGTCAGATCCGGCCCTCATAACCAATGAGTTCGGCAGCCTTGAGCTGTGGCATTGTACCCATCTGATGTCCCTCCCCCTCCCGGGTTCCGCCCCTCAAATCTCCCAACTCCGAGCTGACAATTCTATCCTCTCTGCCACGTGGCTGTAAAACAACACTTTTCTCTGTGAACGCCAGCGCTGTCTCCCAGGCCCTCTGCCACAAGAAAGGAGGTCGACTTTCCCTGCTGCCCAGCGCCTGCAGCCTGAAAGAAACTGATATTGCAGAAAAGCAGTAATTAACTCAATAGGCTTTAACAGCTCAGGGGGGGAAAGCCTGCCCACCAACGATGCTAATTGCTCACAGCTTTTGCATGGCGAATTCCCTCTTCCCTACTTAATTGCATGTGAATTGACAGCACTTAAAAAGCAAGTGGGGGGGGGGGGCTCAGAGGTAGGGTTGCTGGGTCCTCTTTTTTTTAGCGGGGTGGGGGGTGGGGGAGAAGTGGAGTCAGCAGATCCAGGTTGAGAGACCCCTGGGAATTTGGAATGGAGCCTGGGAGAACAGGAAAGACCTCAGTGAAGTACAATACCATAAAGGCCACCCTCTAAAGCAGGGGTGTCAAACTCATTGGTTATGAGGGCCAGATTTGAAATAAATGAGACCTTGTTTGGCCAGGCCATGTTGGGTTGGGCTGAGCCATGTCAGGCCGGGCCGTGTGTGTACCTATTTAAGATTAGGTAGAAGAAGAAGATGAAGAAGATATTGGATTTATATCCCGCCCTCCACTCCGAAGAGTCTCAGAGCGGCTCACAATCTCCTTTCCCTTCCTCCCCCCACAATAGACACCCTGTGAGGTAGATGAAGATATTGGATTTATATCTGCCCTCCGCTCCGAAGAGTCTCACAGCAGCTCACAATCTCCTTTCCCTTCCTCCCCCACAACAGACACCCTGTGAGGTAGAAGAAGATATTGGATTTATATCCCGCCCTCCACTCCAAAGAGTCTCAGAGCGGCTCACAATCTCCTTTCCCTTCCTCCCCCACACCAGATACCCTGTGAGGTGGGTGGGGCTGAGAGAGCTCTGACAGAAGCTGCCCTTTCAAGGACAACCTCTGCCAGAGCTATGGCTGACCCAAGGCCATGCTAGCAGTTGCAAGTGGAGGAGTGGGGAATCAAACCTGGTTCTCCCAGATAAGAGTCTGCACACTTAACCACTACACCAAACTGGCTCCCAGGTAGCAGAGAGATAAATTTTATAAAGAATACAGACAAACACAAATATATATATATATTTTAAAAAAAACTTAAAACATGAAACATTAGCACTCATTGGTCTTAAAGAAGCTTTCTTTGTATTTCTCCCATGGAATCCAAGGAACCGGGCAACGGAACCTCTGGCTCTTTCTTTCCTTCCCCAGAAGATTGGGTGGGGGGGGAGCCTCAGCCAATAGAAGAAAGAGAGGCTTGGCTCAGTAGCTCTGCTGTGCAATGGAGAGAGCCCGGCAAAGCAAGCTATTCCACCACCACCCTTCCTCCCCAAGGGAGGAGCCTCAGCCAATGGAGAAAATAGAGGTTTTGCTCTGTAGCTCCTGTGCAATTGAGCAAGCCTTATGCAGGAGGAAGCGAGAGAGAGGGAGAAGGAAGCAGATGACAGCCAGTTGTTCGGGGGCCCGACAGGAGCCCTCTGGGGGCCTGATTCGGCCCCTGTCCTGCATGTCTGGCACCCCTGCTTTAAAGCCTCCATTTTCTCCAGGGGAACTGGTCTCTTCAGTCTGGAGATGAGCAGTAAATCTGGGAGATCCCCAGGTCCCACCTGGAGGCTGGCATTCCAAGTAGAGCACCTTTGAATGCAAAAGAACCCAGGTCCAGTTTCCAACTAGAGGTCTCAGGTGAACATATGAACATATGAAGCTGCCTTATACTGAATCAGACCCTCGGTCCATCAAAGTCAGTATTGTCTTCTCAGACTGGCAGCGGCTCTCCAGGGTCTCAAGCTGAGGTTTTTCACACCTATTTGCCTGGACCCTTTTTTGGAGATGCCGGGGATTGAACCTGGGACCTTCTGCTTACCAAGCAGAAGTTCTACCACTGAGCCACCGTCCCTCCCCACTGGGGAAGGGACGGTGCTGGGGAAGACCTTTCTCTGCTAGTCCCAGGCGGGGTAGTTAATCTCCAGGTGGGGCCTGGAGATCTCCCAGAATAACAACTGATCTCCAGATGGGGTTGCCAATCCCCAGGTGAGGTATATAGAAGAAGAAGAAGATATTGGATTTATATCCCGGCCTCCACTCCGAAGAGTCTTAGAGCGGCTCACAATCTCTTTTACCTTCTTTCCCCACAGCAGACACCCTGTGAGGTGGGTGGGGCTGAGAGGGCTCTCACAGCAGCTGCCCTTTCAAGGACAACCTCTGCCAGAGCTATGGCTGACCCAAGGCCATTCCAGCAGCTGCAAATGGAGTGGGGAATCAAACCCGGTTCTCCCAGATAAGAGTCTGCACACTTAACCACTACACCAGACTGGCTATAGGAGAACACTCCGTGAGAGCTTTAACGAATATATATTGAAAACAATATTTTAAACAATATTTTAAGTCACAATATTTCCACATTAATTTGTAATGATTTCACAGTCTATTTTGCAATATACAATGGGCGTTTTCGCACTTACCTTTTACTGGCGCGACCACCCTCCTCACGCCGGCGGATCTGCAGGGATTTCGCACCAGAAGCGCCGGCGCAGCCAAAAGAGCCGGCAACTTCCGTCGCGGAGCCAGCTCAAACGGAAACCGCCAAGAAGCAGGAAAACGTTTGAGCTGGCTCCGCGACGGAAGTTGCCGGCTCTTTTGGCTGCGCCGGCGCTTCTGGTGCGAAACCCCTGCAGATCCGCCGGCGTGAGGAGGGTGGTCGCGCCAGTAAAAGGTAAGTGCGAAAACGCCCCATGTTTTCCTTCGTTCGTAGGACTCCCTGAAGTCCAATTCACCAATGCAGACGTGATTGCAGTTCCCAAACTGGGTGTGGCTGCAACTGGACTGCTGCTTCCGTCCAGTTTCAGAGAATCCTTCTTCAGGCAGCTCACCAAGGGATACTGTTTCAATTTGGCTCTGCTCTGCTTATCTCCAGGGATCTGCTTATCTCCAGGGATCTGCTTATCTCCAGGGATCAAGCACAGCTCCATATTTCTCTTTGTCAGCTTCCTTTGAAAGAGCCCTTTCAAGAGAAGCTAAGGACCAAGACCTCAGGGTGGCACCTGCTGTTTTGGCCACTGTGTGACACAATGGGCGTTTTCGCACTCACCTTCAAGTGGCGCGACCACCCTCTTCACGCCGGCGGATCTGCAGGGATTTCGCATAAGAAGCGCCGGAGCAGCCAAAAGAGCCGGAAAGTTCCGTCGCGAAACCCGCTCAAACGGAAACCGCCAAGAAGCAGGAAAACGTTTGAGCGGCTTTTGCGACGGAAGTCGCCGGCTCTTTTCGCTGCTCCAGCGCTTCTTATGCGAAATCCCTGCAGATCCGCCGGCGTGAAGAGGGTGGTCGCGCCACTTGAAGGTGAGTGCGAAAACGCCCAATGTGTTCGACTGGATGGGCCATTGGCCTGATCCAACAGGGCTTCTCTTATGTGACACAGAGTGTTGGACTGAATGGGCCATTGGCTTGACCCAACATGGCTTCTCTTATGTTCTTCTATGACACAGAGTGTTGGACTGGAGGGGCCATTGGCTTGACCCAACAAGGCTTCTCTTATGTTCTTCTATGACACAGGGTGTTGGACTGGATGGGCCATTGGCTTGACCCAACATGGCTTCTCTTATGTTCTTATGTGACACAGAGTGTTGGACTGGATGAGCCATTGGCCTGATCCAACAGGGCTTCTCTTATGTTCTTATGTGACACAGAGTGTGGGACTGGATGGGCCATTGGCTTGACCCAACATGGCTTCTCTTATGTTCTTATGTGACACAGAGTGTTGGGCTGGATGGGCCATTGGCCTGATCCAACAGGGCTTCTCTTATGTGACACGGAGTGTTGGACTGGAGGGGCCATTGGCCTGATCCAACATGGCTTCTCTTATGTTCTTATGTGACACAGAGTGTTGGACTGGATGGGCCATTGGCCTGATCCAACAGGGCTTCTCTTATGTTCTTATGTGACACAGAGTGTGGGACTGGATGGGCCATTGGCCTGATCCAACATGGCTTCTTTTATGTTCTTATGTGACACAGAGTGTTGGACTGGATGGGCCATTAGCCTGATCCAACAGGGCTTCTCTTATGTTCTTATGTGACACAGAGTGTTGGACTGGATGGGCCATTGGCCTGATCCAACATGGCTTCTCTTATGTTCTTATGTTCTGATGAGTCAGTCCATTCCCCCACGAGCAGCTCAAGACGTAGCTTATTGCTTTGCTTGTATTGCATGCTTCTATTGTGGCCAGCTGCTTTGGGTTCCCAACAGAGAGAAAAGTGGAGTAGAAATCCCTGTGTAAAGAGGACAAGAGGTAAGCACCCTGGGAGGTCAGGGGCACAGCATCTCTTTCTGAGCCAGGCTGATTCCGGTATATGTGAAGGTTTCCCCTTTCCAGGTTGGCCCTTTGCCCCCCTGGCCAAACACGTCTGCTGGTTGGCAGCTCTGAAATCCCTGCAGGTCCATAAATAACTCAACAGCTTGCAGAGAATGGCGATCCATCACATTTATGGTTCCGAAGCGGGCAGCCAGAGGCAGCGGCAGGCCCAGAAAAAATTTCGGGAACCTTCTGAGGGATGGGAACAGGCCCGGAGAAATCAAAGCCGACGTCAATAAACGGGAAGAGAGGCTTGCCGGGGCCAGTTGCAACAAGGGTGAGGGCAAGACTGTGTTTCCAATTCATGTGCAAGTTCCCTCTCCCCAGACAAAAATCTTCCCAAAGCCCTGACCAGCCAGGAGTTCCAGCTAAAATATATAATATCCTGAAATACATACTTTAAAAAAAGAAAGACAACTGGCATTTTTTTTAAAAAAAATTAACCATCTCAGTTCCCCAGGGCCAGGGGTGGACTTCTAGCAGTAACTCCTTTGCCTATTAGGCCACACACCCCTGATGTAGCCAATCCTCCAAAAGCTTACAAGGCTCTTTTTTGTAAGCTCTTGGAGGATTGGCTACATCTGGGGTGTGTGGCCTAATAGGCAAAGAAGCTCCTGCTAGAATCCCACCCCTGCCCAGGGCCAAAGTATGCCAGAGACAGACTCCGTCTGTGCTTGTTGAGGCTCCTTTTCCGGGATCTGGGGAGCAGACTTGCGTGGCATGCAGAGGGCCCTGGGTTCCAGTCCTGGCATCTTCTGAGCTCTGGAGAGCGGCTGCCTGTCTGAGTAGACAATCCTGACCTTAGGCTTCCCAATCCACAGGTCCCAGAGGGGGACCCCCCGGTTTTACAGGCTTCCCCCCTCCCCCAACCAGCTGGCCGGCGGGGGAAGCCCCGCCCCCAAAGCCATTATGCACCTCCATTAACGAGTCCCATAGGGAATGATGGGGAATTGATCTGCGGTTATCGGGGGCTCTGGGGGTGCTGTTTTTTGAGATAGAGGCACCAAATTTTCAGTATAGCATCTAGTGCCTCTCACCAAAATACCCCCCAAGTTTCAAAAAGATTGGACCAGGGGGTCCAATTCTATGAGCCCCCAAAGAAGGTGCCCCTATCCTTCATTATTTCCTATGGAAGGAAGGCATTTAGAAAGATGTGCAGTCCCTTTAAATGTGACGGCCAGAACTCCCTTGGAGTTCAGTTATGCTTGTCACACCCTTGCTCTTGACTCCGCCCCCAATGTCTCCTGGCTCCACCCCCAAAGTCCCCAGGTATTTCTTGAATTGGACTTGGCAACCCTAACTGACCTTGATGGCCCACAGGTCAGGCAGCTGCAGGTATGTCTTCCCCTGTGGATCTGTAGAACCCCCAGGCACTACATTCAAGATAATGCCGTGATGATGATGATATTGGATTTATATCCTGCCCTCCACTCCGAATCTCAGAGTCTCAGAGCAGCTCACAATCTCCTTTACCTTCCTCCCCCACAACAGTCACCCTGTGAGGTGGGTGGGGCTGGAGAGGGCTCTCACAGCAGCTGCCCTTTCAAGGACAACCTCTGCCAGAGCTACGACTGACCCAAGGCCATTCCAGCAGGTGCAAGCGGAGGAGTGGGGAATCAAACCCGGTTCTCCCAGATAAGAGTCCGCACACTTCACCACTACACCACACTGGTGCTATAGGATAGTTTTACCTAATGTTATATCCATCCATGCACTGAAGATGTTGCAATCATCCAGTGAAAAACAGCCCTGAGAGGGCCTCTCTTTCTTTAAAAACACCAGTTAGCTCCTTTTGGTTGTTTATCTGCTCTGTTTATTTATTTGGACTCCCACCTTTTGCCCCACTGAACACCCCAAATGGCTCACGTCCCCCTCCTCCTCTATGGTTCTTATCTTCCCAACGGCCCTGGGAAGGAGATTAGGCGGAGAGTGTGTGACTGGCCCAAGCCCGCCCAGAGGGCTTCCATGGCACAAGTTGGGATTTGAACCCAAGTCCCCCTGATCCTAGAGCAGGGGTGGCCAAACTTGCTTAAGAATATAACGGAAGCCATGCTGGATCAGGCCAATGGCCCCTCCAGTCCAACACTCTGTGTCACATAAGAACATAAGAGAAGCCATGTTGGATCAGGCCAGTGGCCACTCCAGTCCAACACTCTGTGTCACAGAAGAGCATAAGAGAAGCCATGTTGGATCAGGCCAATGGCCCCTCCAGTCCAACACTCTGTGACACATAAGAACATAAGAGAAGCCATGTTGGATCAGGCCAGTGGCCACTCCAGTCCAACACTCTGTGACACATAAGAGCATAAGAGAAGCCATGTTGGATCAGGCCAATGGCCCCTCCAGTCCAACACTCTGTGTCACATAAGAACATAAGAGAAGCCATGTTGGATCAGGCCAGTGGCCACTCCAGTCCAACACTCTGTGACACATAAGAGCATAAGAGAAGCCATGTTGGATCAGGCGAATGGCCCCTCCAGTCCAACACTCTGTGTCACATAAGAACATAAGAGAAGCCATGTTGGATCAGGCCAATGGCCCCTCCAGTCCAACATTCTCTGCCACATAAGAACATAAGAGAAGCCATGTTGGATCAGGCCAATGGCCCATCCAGTCCAACACTCTGTGTCACATAAGAGAAGCCATGTTGGATCAGGCCAATGGCCCCTCCAGTCCAACACTCTGTGTCACTCAGTGGCCAAAAAAAACCAGGTGCCATCAGGAGGTCCATCAGTGGGGCCAGGACACTAGAAGCCCTCCCATTGTGCCCCCCCAGCACCAAGAATACAGAGCATCACTGCCCCAGACATAAGAACATAAGAGAAACCACGTTGGATCAGGCCAGTGGCCCATCCAGTCCAACACTGTGTCACACAGTGGCCAATATATGTGTTCTTGTGTATATACACACACACACATACACACACACACACACAAACACACACACATACTGTGGCTAATAGCCACTGATGGACCTCTGCTCCATATTTTTATCCATCCCCTCTTAAATCTGGCTATGCTTGTAGCTGCCACAACCTCCTGTGGCAGTGAATTCGACATGTTAATCACCCTTTGGCTGAAGAAGGACTTCCTTTTATCCGTTTTAACCTGATTGCTCGGCAATTTCATTGAAGGCCCACGAGTTCTTGTATTGTGAGAAAGGGAGAAAAGTACTTCTTTCTCTACTTTCTCCATCCCATGCATAATGTAAGAGCAACACACACAATTTGTGTGAAAGAGCCATAGGTCGTTTTCGCACTTACCTTATTCCGGAGCGACGTCCCTCTTCACCGCGCAGCGTCTGCGCGGATTTCGCACTATTTGCTCCGCGGAAGCCGGAAGTCCCGCGGCTTTTGCGTCGCAAATGTAAACTGGTTTTTGGCGGTTTACATTTGCGACTCAAAAGCCGCGGGACTTCCGGCTTCTGCGGAGCAAGTAGTGCGAAATCCGCGCAGACGCTGCGCAGTGAAGAGGGACGTCGCTCCGGAATAAGGTAAGTGCGAAAATGGCCACAGTTTAGCCATCCCTGCCCTAGACCAACACTCTAACCACTTTATCACTGGGCCTCACTGTTATACTAGCATGGCTTCCTGATCCAAATTAAGAGGGATAACAGAGGCCTGTTGGATCAGACCAGGATGGGTCCATCTAGTCCAGGTGAACATTCCCTCAATCACTTTGGCTGCCCTTTCCCCCCATCTTTCCCACTTCTGTGATGTCCTTTTAGAGATACAGGGACCAGAACTGCGCACAGCTTTGAATCTCAAAAGCTCGTCCCCCAAAAATCTTTTCGTTTTTTCGTGAGTATGCATGTCTGTGTGTGCGCACACACCTGCCAGTTATGGCTGACTTCTGGTGACCCCTACTGGGGCTTGGACATTTCAGAGAGGTGGCCTGCTAATGCCCGCCCCTGCCTCCCGGTTGTGGTATTCCTTGGAGATCTCCCATCCAAGTACTTGCCCCGGTTGGCCCTGCTTAGCTTCTGAGATCTGATGAGATCGGGCTTGCCTGGGCTATCCAAGTCAGGGCATATCCCCAAAATCTTATTAGCAGGCGGGCTTTTGTGTTAAACAAACAAACAGCCCAGCAGGAACTCATTTGCATATCCCGCTTTGTGGGATAGGGCGGGATATAAATTGCAAAACTTAAATTCTTAGGCAGGGCCAGCTCTAAACTGTCTAGCACCCTAGGCAAGGCTAGCTTCTGCCATCCTCCTGCACTGAGAACGTCACCAAGCCACATGGGGGGGGCACCCAGTTCAGCGCCCCCAGAAGGCTGGCGCCCTAGGCAAACGCCTAATTTGCCTAGTGACAGGGCCAGCCCTGAGATTAGGCCCCACCCCCTGACACCAAGCCATCCCAGAACGGCATTCCTTCCTGCATTAGTCTTCTAAGGCGCTCCTGGACCTGATCTAGCTTGTTCTACTGCAGACCAACGCAGCTTCCCTCTGAAAAGATGCGACGTTGACATTCTTGGCTTCCCTCTGCTTCCCTTCCTTTACTCTTCTTCCTTTCATTGAAGCTCATTCCCCATCTCTGTTGCCCACTTACCCAGCCTGGGGAGGTGCTGCTGGAGATCTCTGCAGCCCCCTTGGGGTCTTTCTCATCCTAAATTTCGTTTGCAGGCTTGGCCCCTTCAACCTCTGCCCCGATCCCAGAACACTTATGCGACAGTTAAGTAGCGCCCGTCCCAGCTCAATACTTCAGCCGCGCGCTGTTTTCTAACCCGGGGGCTGCCAGGTTTGGGGAGGAACGAGACGGCCCAGGTGAGTCTTGAAGCACGTCAAGGGCTGCTCCTGAGAATGCGGGGGCCTCCGGAGAGATTCTTCCATCCTCCACCCGTGCTGGTGCAGAGTTCAACATCGCCTTAATCTTCGCATCTCCCAAGCAGCAGGAACCTAACAAACACTTGGGATCCAGCCCAGGTGCTAATGTTCTGTTTTGTTTTCAGGTCCCCCCCTCCCCAACCTCCTTATTTCTTTCTTTGGCTGGACGGATTAGTGAAAGAGGGCTCCAAAAGGGGTCTAACGTTACCACTGAAGGGATGCCAAAAATTCCTAATTCCATTAGTCACTGATGTTAAGGAAAGGTCTGCTCTGTGACCGCACCGGGTCACGTGACCATGTTCTCCACACTCAAACACCCCGCTCGTAATGCTCCCTCGAGAAAGGAGCGTGCAAACACTGGAGGAACGTCCAAAAAGCGGGGCTGGCCTATCGTGCGTCCTCCTGGAGGCAGGCCCCCGTGATGTCAGCTAGCAGAGAAACGTACAACCACCTACCCCACTTTTGAGCCGGGAGGGAGCGGAGGCGGGGAGACAGATGGATCCGTTGCTTCTCCGTTTTAATTCTCCCCTGTAAGCGGAACCGCAGCTGCAGGCAGAAGGGGAAAGATGGAAAGTGGTGATGGGAAGGGTGAGGAAGGCAGAGGGGCGGTTGTGTATGTGGACTCAAGTGAGAACTGAATTGGGTGTTCCTGCTCGGCTCATTGGAGCCATATGAACAGAGCTTGGGGACTTAAGAACATAAGAGAAGCCATGTTGGATCAGGCCAGTGGCCCATCCAGTCCAACACTCTGTGTCACATAAGAACATAAGAGAAGCCATGTTGGATCAGGCCAATGGCCCATCCAATCCAACACTCTGAGTCACAGAAGAACATAAGAGAAGCCATGTTGGATCAGGCCAATGGCCCCTCCAGTCCAACACTCTGTGTCACATAAGAACATAAGAGAAGCCATGTTGGATCAGGCCAGTGGCCCATCCAGTCCAACACTCTGTGTCACATAAGAACATAAGAGAAGCCATGTTGGATCAGGCCAATGGCCCATCCAATCCAACACTCTGAGTCACAGAAGAACATAAGAGAAGCCATGTTGGATCAGGCCAGTGGCCCATCCAGTCCAACACTCTGTGTCACATAAGAACATAAGAGAAGCCATGTTGGATCAGGCCAATGGCCCATCCAATCCAACACTCTGAGTCACATAAGAACATAAGAGAAGCCATGTTGGATCAGGCCAATGGCCCATCCAATCCAACACTCTGTATCACACAGTGGCCAAAATACACACACACACACAGAGTGGCTAATAGCCACTGATGCAGCTCTGCTCCATATTTTTATCCAATCCCCTCTTGAAGCTGGCTATGCTTGTAGCCGCCACCACCTCCTGTGGCAGTGAATTCCACATGGTAATCACCCTTTGGGCGAAGAAGTACTTCCTTTTATCCGTTTTAACCTGACTGCTCAGCAATTTCATTGAATGCCCACGAGTTCTTGTATTGTGAGAAAGGGAGAAAAGGACTTCTTTCTCTACCTTCTCCATCCCATGCATAATCTTGCAAACCTCGATCATGTCAACCCACAGTCGACGTTCCTCCAAGCTAAAGAGCCCCAAGCGTTTTAACCTTTCCTCATAGGGAAAGTGTTCCAACCCTTGAATCATTCTAGTTGCCCTTTTCTGGACTTTTTCCAATACTATAATATTCTTTTTGAGGTGCAGTGACCAGAACAATGGAACAATGGGCAGCAGGATCCAAACACCTGCTGCCCTGCACCAATCACAGGCCCCCTGCCAGTTTGAATGATCCAATGATGCGCTTGCGCAGGAACCCTGAGTGTATATAGTTGGTCCCGCTGGCCCAGTTCCTCTGTTTGTTAGTGCAGCCACCTACCATGCTGTATTCAATAAAGAGCTGTATTCAATAAAGAGCATATTATCATTAGCACCTCGCCTCTTCCATGAATAAAAGGTAAAGATAGCCCCCTGTGCAAGCACCAGACGTTTTCGATTCTGGGGTAGAACCCACTATATTATAGGGACGTACAGGATGCTCTCCCAACTCCACTGGTCCTCCTGGTTTGGATGATTGTCCAGTCTGACTTTCCACTGCTGAGAGCCAGTTTGGTGTACTGGTTAAGTGTGTGGACCAGGTTTGATTCCCCACTCCTCCACTTGCAGCTGCTGGAATAGCTATGGGTCAGCCATAGCTCTCTTATCTGGGAGAACCGAGTTTGATTCCCCACTCCTCCACTTGCACCTGCTGGAATGGCCTTGGGCCAGCCAGAGCTCTCTTACCTGGGAGAACCGGGTTGGATTCCCCACTCCTCCACTTGCAGCTGCTGGAATGGCCTTGGGTCAGCCAGAGCTCTCTTATCTGGGAGAACCGGGTTTGATTCCCCACTCCTCCACTTGCAGCTGCTGGAATGGCCTTGGGTCAGCCATAACTCTGGCAGAGCAGTCTTTGAAAGGGCAGCTGCTGTGAGAGCCCTCTCAGCCCCACCCACCTCACTGGGTGTCTGTTGTGGGGGAGGAAGGGAAAGGAGATTGTGAGCTGCTCTGAGATTCAGAGTGGAAGGCGGGATATAAATCCAATATAATCATCTTCTCCTCCTCCTCCTTCAGGGTCTCAGGGGAAGCCAGGTCTGTCCTAACAACACCAGGGGACTTCAGACTCTTCAAGTACAGATGCCAAAGAACCGCCAAAGAAGGCAAAGGCTGCCACCTCCCGAGGAAGCCTGTTCCCCTGTCGGGAGGTTCCTCCTAACAGAGTTTTCGACTAAACAATAAGGAAGGACTTGTCGACAGCGCAGTTCCTCAGTGGAACAAACTTCCTCGGGAGGTGGTGGGCTCTCCTTCTTTGGAGGTTTTCAAACAGAGGCTAGAGGGCCATCTGACAGCATTGCTGATTCTGTGAATTAGGCAGATCGTGAGAAGGAGGGCAGGAAGAGCTGCATCGGTATTTAGTCGTCTTGGTCTTTTCCCATCACCGGCTCCTTTTCCCTGGAGATGCTGGGGACTGAACCTGGGACCTTCTGCATGCTAAGCAGAAGCTCTGCCCCTGAGCCCTTGCCCTGAATCCACCCGCTTGAGCACTCAAAAGCTATTGCTTTGCACCCTCTTCTTCGAGATGTCCCTATCAAGATCAATAGAAGAGGAGGAGGAGGAGGAAGAAGAAGAAGAAGCAGCCTGCAGATTTATACCCCACCCTTCTCACTGAAAAAAGAGCCCTTCTCATTGAAAAAAGAGCTCCGTGGTGCAGAGTGTTAAAGCTGCAGTACTGCAGTCCTAAGATCTGCTCACGAACTGAGTTCGATCCCCGGTGGAAGCTGGGTTTTCAGGTAGCTGGCTCGAGGTTGACTCAGCCTTCCATCCTTCCGAGGTCGGTCAAATGAGTCCCCAGCTTGCTGGGTGGAAAGTGTAGATGATTGGGGAAGGCAATGGCAAACCACCTTGTAAAAAGTCTGCCGTGAATACGTTGTGAAAGCAACGTCACCCCAGAGTTGGAAACGACTGGTGCTTGCACAGGGGACCTTTCCTTTTCCTTTTTCCTTCTCTCTGAATCAGAGTCTTAGAGAGGCTTACAATCTCCTATATCTTCTCCCCCCACAACAGACACCCTGTGAGGTGGGTGGGGCTGAGAGGGCTCTCACAGCAGCTGCCTTGTCAAGGACAGAGGCTCAGAGCGGCCTACAATCTCCTTTTCCTTCTTCCCCGACAACAGACACCCTGTGAGGTGGGTGGGGCTGAGAGAGCACTCCCAGAAGCTGCCCTTTCAAGGACAGCTCTGCCAGAGCTATGGCTGACCCAAGGCCATTCCAGCAGCTGCAAGAGGAGGAGTGGGGAATCTAACCTGGCTCTCCCAAATAAGAGTTCATGCACTTAACCACTACACCAAACTGGCTCTCTACTCAAGGACAGAAAGAGAG
Source organism: Heteronotia binoei (assembly GCF_032191835.1). NCBI lineage: Eukaryota > Metazoa > Chordata > Lepidosauria > Squamata > Gekkonidae > Heteronotia > Heteronotia binoei. The sequence continues at coordinate 68,308,125 of NC_083236.1, read as the reverse complement.
GCAGCTGGAAATCCCATCCACTCCAGTGCAACCTCGAGAAGGGCTTTCCTCCCCCTGCCCAAGCCAGACATCCCGTGTCAGGGTCTACAAAAATGTTCTGTATCAATAAATAACCAGCCTTGATTGGGTGGGGATGGGAAAGACCAGCTGATCTCTTTATCATTCTTCTCAAGGCGCTGTTATTTTTGACATCTCTCACCTCACAGAGTTTTGACAGCCTGTCTTCCTGCTGCCATCTGGTGGGGTGGGGGGATCAAAGGGGGGGGAGGAGGAATCTCCCTGGCAAAATGCACCAAGAATTTTTGTGCTCTCTTATTTATTTCTGTAAATTTATACTCCACCCTTTCCCATAATGGGCTCAGGGCGGATTCTAACATGTTAAACAATGAAAAACCTACAATACAACCATCAAATAAGTAAACAGCAGAACATACGAACAATTAAAAGAAATGAAGAAATTAAGCCATTAACTCAGAATTAACAAGGCATCATGGATGGCGTGGACACATAAATTTACGGCTTAGGTATCTAAAAGATGTCAAGAGTATTGGCCCGATTTTTAGCAGTCCAAATAGCAGTCAGTGTTGGGAGGCCAAGAAGATGGTGGAATTTATGGATGCTACAAATCAAAAGCGTCAGGAAACTCCATTCTGGATTTTAAAAATATGCTGCTTTTTTTTGGTGCCAAACTTGGTTTGTTTGGAGAGTGTCTGCCTGGCATTTGAAGGCTAAAAGAGCGTGTGCGCACCCACCCACACACACACACACACATGGAATGCATGAAGCTGCCTTCTACTGACTCAGACACCTTGGTCCATCTGGGTCAGTCTTGTCTACTCAGACTGGCAGCAGCTCTCCAGGGTCCCAAGTGGATGTCTTTCCCATCAACTCCTACCTGAGCCTTTTTGACCGGAGACGCCAGAGAATGAGCCTGGGGCCCTTGTAGGCCAGCCACCCGCATTAATTCAACTCCCCTCCAGGCTCCAGCACCCATATCCCAATGCACCCACCAGTCCACACATACCTGGAACCTGATTCTATGTTGCAACTGCAGCCTTGGTAAAGGCATGCACGACACACAGACAAACCACCTCTACTTTTCAGGCAGGCACTGGAATGCTATAAATCAGGGGTGGCCAAACTTGCTTAACAGAAGAGCAACAATAGAATAAATGCCAGGTGTTTGGGGAAGGAAGAAAGGAAGGAAGGAAGAAGAAGATATTGGATTTATATCCCGCCCTCCACTCCGAAGAGTCTCAGAGCGGCTCACAATCTCCTTTCCCTTCCTCCCCCACAACACACACTCTGTGAGATAGATGAAGATATTGGATTTATATCCCGCCCTCCACTCTGAAGAGTCTCAGAGCGGCTCACAATCTCCTTTATCTTCCTCCCCCACAACAGACACCCTGTGAGGTAGATGAAGATATTGGATTTATATCCCGCCCTCCACTCCGAAGAGTCTCAGAGCGGCTCACAATCTCCTTTCCCTTCCTCCCCTACAACACACACTTTGTGAGGTAGATGAAGATATTGGATTTATATCCCGCCCTCCACTCTGAAGAGTCTCAGAGCAGTTCACAATCTCCTTTATCTCCCCCCCCCCACAACAGACACCCTGTGAGGTAGATGAAGACATTGGATTTATATCCCACCCTCCACTCGGAAGAGTCTCAGAGCAGCTCACAGTCTCCTTTACCTCCCCCCCCCCCACAACAGACACCCTGTGAGCTAGATGAAGATATTGGATTTATATCCCGCCCTCCACTCCGAAGAGTGTCAGAACGGCTAGCAATCTCCTTTCCCTTCCCCCCCCCACAACAGACACCCTGTGAGGTGGGTGGGGCTGGAGAGGGCTCTCACAGCAGCTGCCCTTTCAAGGACAACCTCTGCCAGAGCTATGGCTGACCCAAGGCCATGCTAGCAGGTGCAAGTGGAGGAGTGGGGAATCAAACCCGGTTCTCCCAGAGAAGAGTCCGCACACTTAACCACTACGCCAAACTGGCTTTCCAGGAAGGAAGGAAAACAGATGGGGGAGGGAGGAAAAGGTGGAAAGAAAGCAACTTTAACTGCACTCTCCAAACCATTGGCTGGCTTAGCTTGGAGAAGTGATTCCCCCACTGGCAAACGGGGTGGTGGAAGTTTCAAGAGCTGCACAATATGTGTGAAAGAGCCACATGTGGCTCCCAAGTCGCAGTTTGGCCACCCCTACTATAAAAGTTCCACTTGTAGTTGTAGTCAGTGGCCACAATAACCGGAGTAGAAGGTTCTTCAGAGATGCAGAGCCCACCAATAGGGACTATCTAGGCTAATGACACAAGAAAACCCAGCTCTCCCCAGCCCCAGAGGGGAGAGAGTAGGCACCAGGGCTTCTTTTGTAGCAGGAACTCCTTTGCATATTAGGCCACACCTCCCTGATGCAGCCAATCCCCCAAGAGCTAACAGGGCTCTTCATACAGGGCCTACCGCAAGCTCCAGCCGGATTGGCTACATCGGGGAGGTGTGGCCTAATATGCAAAGGAGTTCCTGCTACAAAAGAAGCCCTGGCTGCCATTCTCGTCCTGCCTCAACACCCCCCGCCCCGGCCACGGTAGCTCTTGCTGACTGCTCTCCACTGTACTTCCCATGAAGGTTGTGCAATTTCAAAAGGAGGGAACGTTTCCAGCTTCTGAATTCGAAACACTTTGAAATTTCACTTCCAAAATCCTTAGCTGGAGAGCCCAAGCTAGTCTGATCTCATCAGAATCCAAGAAGAAGAATTGCAGACTTATACCCCGCCCTTCTCTCTGAATCAGAGACTCAGAGTGGCTTACAATCTCCTTTATCTTCTCCCCCCACAACAGACACCCTGTGAGGTGGATGGGGCTGAGAGAGCACTCACAGCAGCTGCCCTTTCAAGATCAACCTCTGCCAGAGCTATGGCTGACCCAAGGCCATTCCAGCAGCTGCAGGTGAAGGAGTGGGGAATCAAACCCGGTTCTCCCAGATAAGAGGCCGCGCACTTAACCACTACACCAAACTGGCTCTTTCAACCACCCTTTCAAGGACAACTTCTGCCAGAGCTATGGCTGACCTAAGGCCATTCCAGCAGCTGCAAATGGAAGAGTGGAGAATCAAACCCGGTTCTCCCAGATAAGAGTCTGCACACTTAACCACTACACCAAACTGGCTCTCTCAACCACCCTTTCAAGGACAACCTCTGCCAGAGCTATGGGTAACCCAAGGTCGTTCCAACAGCTGCAAGTGTAGGAGTGGGGAATCAAACCTGGTTCTCCCAGATAAGAGTCCACACACTTAACCACTACACCCAACTGGCTCTTTTACAATCACCTTCCCTTCCTCCCCCACAACAGACATCCTGTGAGGTGGGTGTGGCTGAGAGAGCTCTGATAGCAGCTGCCCTTTCAAGGACACCTCTGCAAGAGCTATGGCTGACCCAAGGCCATTCCAGCAGCTGCAAGTGGAGGAGTGGGGAATCAAACCCAGTTCTTCCAGATAAGAGTCCGCGCACTTCACCATTCCACCAAGCAGGATCAGCCTTGGCTAATATTTAAAAGGGTGACCTTCAAGGAATACCAGGGTCATGACGCAGGGGCAGGCAATGGCAAACCACCTCTGAAAGGTCTCCTGCTTTAAAAACAAGTGCAGCTCGCCAGCTAGTGGTGCATAAGGCTAAAAGAGCTAGAACTTGTGGCTGCCAGACAACCTTAGGCTCTCCTGGCTATACTACACACAAGGCCATATGAGAAGGATTAACTATTATTCACTTTCAAAATCTGAAATCTGGAGAATTTAAATCAGATGGATTTGCTTTAAGGACCGAGTACACAACCTATCAACGTTTGGCTGTGTTCCATACTTCTCCGCTTTGTTGATTCTAAAACAACACACTTGCGGGACTACCCCTAGAGTGTGCGGTGCTCCAGGTAGACTTGCCACCCGCCACCCCCCCCTTGGCACTGCCCTGGCTTTCCCCCTCTTCTCTCCTTTTATCTCCGGGCCCCTGCCCCCGCTGCCTGTAGCGCTCTCAGTTTGGTGTAGTGACAGCCAGTTTGGTGTAGTGGATAAGTGCGTGTACTCTTATCTGTGAGAACCAGGTTCGATTCCCCACTCCTCCACTTGCAGTTGCCGGAATGGCCTTGGGTCAGCCATAACTCTGGCAGGAGTTGTCCTTGAAAGGGCAGCTGCTGTAAGAGCCCTCTCACCCCCACCCACCTCACAGGGTGTCTGTTGTGGGAGGAGACGATATAGGAGATTGTAAGCAGCTCTGAGTCTCTGATTCAGGGAGAAGGGCGGGGTATAAATCTTTAGTCTCCTCCTTCCTCCTCTGCCTGGAGGACACTCAGAGAGCAATACAGAGACTGCACGCTGGCCAGAAGCCCTCGCGGGCAGCAAAATTTGGGCATTTGTCTATGGCACAGTTTGGCACCCTTTCCAGCCTAGCGCCCCAGGCAAATGCCTAATTTGCCTAGTGGGAAGGCCGGGCCTGCACACTTGCAGCAAAGGCCATAACTGGGAATGCCTGAGCTCCTTGGGAGATGGTCCAGATAAAAATGATAAAGGTGAATCTAAAGTTAGGGCCATCAACACACCTGGGATTAGTCCCTATGATCCTGGATATGCCGGGAATAGCATTATTCTGGCAGAGTCCTGTGAGGCAGATCGAAGCCCTCTTTTCTCTCTGGCGTAAGTCCCGCAGCAGCCTCTGGAACACAGAGTACTCCAAGGAAAGTCAGCTCATCCTTGCCCCTCTCTCAGGCTCTGAACAGCCAGCCCTTCCTACGGTTTTTCCTTCTTCCCTGGCTCTCCCACAGTTCTCTCCTGGCCCCTCCCGCCTGTTTTCATTAGCAACGAGATCAAAATGACAATAACGACGATGAGCTCTAATGTCTTTCTGAGTTTATTAGCTGAGGTAGGGGTTGAGGAATTTTTTAAAAGCCCCTTCTCGAGACAAAAGCCTTTTGCAGAGACCCCGCAAGGCAGGGAGACAAGGATGACGGAGAGAAACGCTTCATCTGCCAAGTGGATGAGATTTCTCCTCTTATCTGCAGATTGGGGAAGGGGCTGGGGGCTGGGGGAGGAAAGCGTTTAATCAAAACTGGATGAGGCTCTTAGAAGAGAAATGTAGAGCGTGGTAGAGAGGAAGGGAAGATGGAAGGCAGGGAGCTATTTCCCCTGCTTCTGATGTCACTGTCTCTCTACTTTTTAGCCTCCCGACGGCATGAAACAGGAGCCAGCAACTAAGCTCACGGGGAAGGTAGCTTTTGCTTCTCACTTTTCGCCCCAGAACTTTCAAGTCACTGCCAAATCCTCCACACAGAAGCAACCGGAGAGGTTCTGAGGTTTGGCTTCACGATCGCTTCATTCCCTTCCTTAGCTGTGTGACCTTCACATCACCTGATAACGTCCCTGATCAGATATTTCCCATCCCTGGGATTTTTCCACGCCGACTGCAAAAGTTTCCTGGATGAGCAGGGCTTTTGAGAACATTCTTGTCCTTTCTAGTGGGGAAAACAAGACAGTCCCTGGGTGTACAAACTGTGGCTCGGTTTGCACGTCGTGTAATTCAGACACACATCCGCAGGACTGCGGATGAGCTCCCAAAACGGAGAGTGAGGCTCAGCCAAGCCAGCTACAGGTAATGATACGCAAAAATGAACTGAATTGTTAAAATAAATAAATAAATCAGACATATGTTTTTGCAGGTAAGTGTCCCAGCACATTGGAAGATTTGTAAAAATTAAAAGAGAAGATTTCTGTTGTCGTCATCTGTTGTTGTTGTAGGCTGTGGTCTTGGCATAGTAGTGCCTGACGTTTCGCCATCTGCTGTAACTGGCATCCTCAGAAGTATAACACAAAAAGACAGAAACAGGTTTTGCACTAGGGTTTGTTCCCAGAGCTGCGAGTTGGCGCGCAGCTTTTCCACAGCAAGCAGAAACCGCTTGTAAGAGGATCTCGCTTGCTGCAGAAAAGCGGGGCAACTCATGTGAAAACGGAGTGAAGCGCCGGCAGCAAAAGGGCTCTCTACCTGGAACAAGCCAAGTGCAAAATCGGTCAGAGCGTTACACCTCTGAGGATGCCGGTCACAGCTGCTGGCGAAACGTCAGGTACTACTATGCCAAGACCACGGCCATTCATCATCATCATAATTATTATTATTGTTATTATTATTTCTGGTGCCATATCAATGAAAGGTTGGCCCTGGAAACTTTGCTGCTAGAGAAATTTTGTTATATTATAGGAAAGTTGAGATCACCGTGTGGGAAGAAAAACATATGGGACATCCATATGTTAAATTTTTTTAAAAAATGAATCAACAAGCCCAAATTAGCTGCAGAACCCCCTTCTCCCACTGCAAGGCAAAGCCAGCATACCCCTCCCCCCCCCCCCCATTGACCTGGCTCTGACTAGAATGATTAAAGGGTTGGAACACTTTCTCTATGAAGAAAGGTTAAAATGCTTGGGGCTCTTTAGCTTGGAGAAATGTCGACTCAGGGGGTGACATAATTACAAGATTCTGCATGGGATAGAGAAGGTAGAGAAAGAACGGACTTTGCTCCCTTTCTCACAATTTATTTATTTATTTATTACTTTCCATTTATATCCCGCCCTCTCCGCAAGCGGACTCAGGGCGGCTTACAACATCATAAAAACAATCAATCCAATAAAACGTATAAAACCATCATTTACATATATCAACTTTAAAACCATTCTATAGCGCTATTTCAGTCCAGTATAGGCGGTATTGACTTCTCGACTATGATCGCCAGCATTCTGTAGGATGTCCGGTGGCAGCCCTTTTTCAATCAAACCGCAAAAGCCTGTTTAAACAATTCGGTCTTACAGGCCCTGCGGAACGCAGACAAATCCTACAGGGCCCTTATAGCTTCTGGGAGGGTGTTCCAAAGTTCTGGTGCTGCCACCGAAAAAGCCCTGGATCTCGTTATACATAGCCTGGCTTCTTTTGGGCCAGGGGCAGACAGCAGATTTTTTGTCCCTGATCGCAGTGCTCTCTGGGGGATATATGGGGAAAGGCGGTCCCGTAGATAGGCAGGTCTCTGACCATAGAGGTCCCTGACAATATAAGAACTTGCGGGCACTCCATGCAATTCCTGAGCAGTCGGCTTAGAACGGATCAAAGGAAGTCCTTCTTCACCCAAAGGGTGATTAACATGTGGAATTCACTGCCACAGGAGGTGGTGGCGGCTGCAAGCATAGCCATCTTCAAGAGGGGATTGGATCAACATCTGGAGTAGAGGTCCATCAGTGGCTATTAGCCACAGCATATTGTGGAACTCTCTGCCTGGGGCAGTGATGCTCTGAATTCTTGGTGCTTGAAGAGGGGCAACAGTGGAAGGACTTCTAGTGTCCTTGCCCCACTGACGGACCTCCTGATGGCACCTGGGATTTTTGGCTACTGTGTGACACAGAGCGTTGGACTGGATGGGCCATCGGCCCAATCCAATATGGCTTCTCTTATGTTCTTATTCCCCAATTAGTCTACCCTGGTCTACTCAAGAGTGACAGTACAAAAACACAGGATTCAGTTGGTTCAAAGGGACCCTGAGCCGTGTCTTCTCACTCCCGACACACCAGAGCCTCACACCAGGGTCTCCCATGTTTAATTCCAGGCATGAATGAGACAGAGGGAAGAGGGCCAAAGGGGAAAGGGGGGCTTCTTATGTCTCTGAGATGCACCCGTAGAAAATGTTCGTGGGAAAGTTCTTAAAAAGCACACACACACAAATCCAGAAGATGAATCCCTTTTCGCTGCCAAGAGTCCGCGTCATCTTGTCATCATTCTTTAATCACAGGCCACCTTACGGCTGTGGAGTGTTGACGCATCACGTCAGTCAGCCACGGTGGCTCCCACAGATGGCTGCGTATGAAGTCATACGAAGTCTGCAAGACACCTCAGGGGAATAGTTCAAATCAGAAGCTGAGAAAATTGACAGCGTCTTGGTTTGTGTGGTCTTGGCATCACCTGGAGTGATGAAAGCCACGCTACCTTTGGACTCACACGCTAAATGTTGAAGCGAGCAACTCAGCGTGCCTGGACATTGGAGGGGGTGTGCGCGCTACATCACTTTAAGAGTGTACAGGTGTTATCTCCTTGAATGGGATGTACTTCTTCGCTCAAAGGGCGATTAACACATGGAATTCACTGCCACAGGAGGTGGTGATGACTTTAGACAGCTTCAAGAGGGGATTGGATCAACATCTGGAGCAGAAGTCCATCTGTGGCTATTAGCTACAACATATGGTTGGAACTCTCTGTCTGGGGAAAGTGATGCTCTGTCTTCTTGGTGCTTGGGGGGGCACAGTGGAAGGGTTTCTAGTGTCCTGGCCCCACTGATGGACCTCCTGATGGCACTTGGGTTTTTTGGGCCACTGTGTGACACAGAGCGTTGGACTGGATGGGCCATTGGCCTGATCCAACATGGCTTCTCTTGTGTTCTTCTGTGACATAGAGTGTTGGACTGGATGGGCCATTGGCCTAATCCAACATGGCTTCTCTTATGTTCTTCTGTGACACAGAGTGTTGGCTTGGAAGGGCCACTGGCCTGATCCAACATGGCTTCTCTTATGTTCTTATGCAGGGCTCTTTTTTTGTAGCAGGGACTCCTTTGCCTATTAGACCACACACCCCTGATGTACCAATCCTCCTGGAGCTTACAGTAGGCCCTGTACTAAGAGCCCTGTAAGGTCTTGGAGGATTGGCTACATCAGGGGTGTGTGTGGCCTAATAGGCAAAGGAGTCCCTGCTACAAAAAAACCCCTGCCTTTGCATATTAGGCCACACATCCCTGATGTAGCCAGTCCTCCCGGAGCTTACAGTAGGCCCTGTACTAAGAGCCCTGTAAGCTCTTGGAGGATTGGTTACATCAAGGAGGAGTGGCCTAATGCCAGCTATCCAGAGGTGGTGTCACCAGCAGCCAATGGCTGCAGCATGTGGTAAACATCTGGGAAAGAAACAGGTAATAGGAGAAGAACCAGAATCTCAGGCCAGGCACAGGTTCTGCCAGACCCTGGACAGCTCCAGGAAACAGCGGTCAGCTGTCTCTGAGGAGGGGACGGGAAAGCTACACATTGTCTGTAAGACCTGCAATCTCCCATCTTTCCTCTCGCTGCTGAAATGCAGCTTTGTGTTGCCAGTTTGCTTAAAGTACAAACGGAGGAGAGGCCCTTGAGTCCTTCCCCCACCATATTGTTTCTCCCTCCAAAGAATCCACTGGGTTGCGGACAGGTCTTAAAGGAGCTGTGCTCTAGACAGAACTCCTGGATTCCCAAAAAGCTCTTGGGTTGCTTTTAGTGCCGCAAGTGAAGCTGTACAGGAGAATGGGGAGTCCTGGTAGTGGACATGTCAGTTCCCTGGCAGGTTCTCGCTGCTAATTGCTGGACTTCCCAGGTTTAGGGTCTGGGACTGCAGGTGTATCCTTGGAGGGGAGCCAGTTTGGTGTAGTGGTTAAGAGCAGCAGACTCTAATCTGGAGAACTGGGTTTGATTTCCTACTGCTTCACATGCAGCTGCTGGGTGACCTTGAGTTGGTCACAGTTCTCTCAGAGCTGTTCTCTCAAGAACAGTTCTCTCAGAGCTCTTTCTGCCCCACCTACCTCAAAGGGTGTCTGTTGCGGGGAGAGGAAGGGAAGGAGATTGTAAATCGCTCTGTGACTCCAAGTGAAGGGGTTGGTCCAGATGACCCTGGAGATACCTTCCAGCTCTATGATTCTATGAGTCCTCCTTCTCCTCTTCTTCTCCTGTGGTTAAGTGCGTGGACTCTTATCTGGGAGAACCAGGTTCGATTCCCCACTCCTCCACTTGCAGCTGCTGGGATGGCCTTGGATCAGCCAGAGCTCTCTTATCTGGGAGAACCGGGTTTGATTCCCCCCTCCTCCACTTGCAGCTGCTGGAATGGCCTTGGGTCAGCCAGAGCTCTCTTATCTGGGAGAACCGGGTTGGATTCTCCACTCCTCCACTTGCAGCTGCTGGAATGGCCTTGGATCAGCCAGAGCTCTCTTATCTGGGAGAACCGGGTTTGATTCCCCCCTCCTCCACTTGCAGCTGCTGGAATGGCCTTGGGTCAGCCATAACTCTCTTATCTGGGAGAAACGGGTTTGATTCCCCCCTCCTCCACTTGCAGCTGCTGGGATGGCCTTAGGTTAGCCATAGCTCTGGCAGAGGTTGTCCTTGAAAGGGCAGCTGCTGTGAGAACCTCTCCAGCCCCACCCACCTCACAGGGTGTCTGGTGTAGGGAGAGTAGGAGATGGTAAACTGCTCTGTGTCTCTGATTCAGAGAGAAGGGTAGGGTATAAATCTGCAATTCTTTTTCTTCCACGCCAAGGACTGTAATCTGCACCTTTTCAGACAGAGTCAACAGGTCCATTTGAACGTGCAAACATTCTGATGTACTTTCTCTGGGGATCCAAATTGCTACTCATGGCTGGGTATGTGGCAAAAAAAGTGTTTTTTTTTAATCCAAAGATATATATTCCATAAATGGATGGAAATGGGCACGGGGGATCCAATTCCTTTTGAGAAAACCCCTTGCAGTCCAAATCTAAGCAGCTGAAACTGCAGATTAATTAACATCCAGGACGAGCGTGCCTCTCCGTGGAGCGTAGCGAGCTCCGCATCTGCCACGATGTTTCATGTCATCCAGAAGGGGAGGGGAAATCAATCAATTCCCTCCAGATGAAAACCCACCCAAGCAAGTTGAGCCATGCTTTCGCAAAGCAAATTTGGAAATGTAATAAATGTGACGATGATTTCATGAGATAGCGAAGCTAGAAAGCTTTGCCTTCGTTGGTTTGTGTGTGTGTGTTTTTTAAAAAATGCACCAAACTGGGATGATTGATTTCCAATATAGTTTGGCATCCAAAGCTTCTTAATATAGTTTGGTATCTGAGGCTTGTTAAATCGGAAGGGGTGGAGGCAGGGGCCCTCTTCACCTTCAGTCGTTCTCTCAGCTGTGCCGATATAATTGATCATAGTAACATGAGAAACCCCAAAAAACCAAAGATTTTGAAGTTAAGTTTAAATGTTCGGATCGCAGGAGCTTAAAAACCTGAGACTTCTGCTTTAGATGTTAAGCCGCGGTGTAGCACCAAAGCACTGGTCGGGAAACCAAATGCTGATCCACGGGCAGTGAATAATACCTCTGGGCTTTCTTTCCCTGAAATGCTTTTCACAAAGTAGACACTGTGTTGTATTGCGGGAGAACTTGTGGACATTCAATGAAATTGCTGAGCAGTTGGGTTAAAACTGATAAAAGGAAGTCCTTCTTCAACCAAAGGGGAAATAACACATGAAATTCACTGCCACATGAGGTGGTGGCAGCTACAGGCATAGCCAGCTTCGGGATTGGATAAGCATATGGAGCAGAGGTCCATCAGTAGCTATTAGTCACAGCACATTGGTGGAACTCTCTGTCTGGGGCGGTGATGCTCTGTATTCTTGGTGATTGGAAGGGGCAACAGTGGGAGGGCCTCTAGTGTCCTGGCCCCACTGGTGGACCTCCTGATGGCGCTTGATTTTTTGGCCACTGTGTGACACAGAGTGTTGGACTGGGTGGGCCATTGGTCTGATCGAACATGGCTTCTCTTATGTTCTTAGAGGGAGGTATTTGTGAATTTCCTGCATTGTGCAGGAGGTTGGACTACATGACCATGGACCGTGGAGGTCCCTTCCAGCTCTCTGATTCTTATGCAGGGGTGGCCAAACTTCTTAAGAGCTGCATAGAATAAACGTCAGATATTTGAGAGCCACAAGACATGAATGTCAGATGTTTGAGAGCCGCAAAACAGGAAGGGAGGGAGGAAGGAAGGGAGGAAAATAGATGGGTCAGGAGGAGGGAGGGAGGGAGAGATGGAAAGAAAGCATCTTTAACTTTAAATGCATTCTCCACACCTTCGATTGGCTTGGCTTGGAGAAGTCATTTAAAGAGAGAAATGCCTTCTCCAAGCCAGCCAATAGGGCAGTGGGAGTTTCAAGAGCCACGCAATGTGTGTGGAAGAGCCACGTGGCTCCCAAGCCACAGTTTGGCCACCCCTGTTCTTATGTGTCGTTTTCAGTTCCAAGAGAGGCAACACACAGCGAGAACCACATTTGCAGCAGATATTGTTATAAATGCATAGCGGTGTGTACAAAAAGAAAAAGGTAGGACTTGGGTCATTTGAAAGAAATCTTGACAAAGATTCTTGAATATCATAGTTAACCCTAAAAGTTAGGGACTCAGTCCAATAAGGGTAGTTCTTTTCTGCTGGTAAATCCCCTCTCCCACCCCCACAAGCAACCATAATGAAATTCGTACACGTTGCACCCCTTACTAAAGGGATTCCCCCTGCCAAATTTCAGGAGGATGGGGGAAAGTTCTCTCATCCTATAGGCAATTAACATTTTCCCTTGCAGACAACTGGCAGGAATAAGCTTTCCCCTCTTTTCCTGAGAGTACAGAGCCAGTGGAGACTATTTTTAAAAGCAAAATGGAGCATGCAGGTGAGGGAATCTAAATGTCATCACACTGTACTTTTCATTTTCTATCCTAAATATCTCTATCCTGCCTTATCTCCTTTGACTTAAGGCAACTAACAATGCAACAGCAAACTGCAAAGATGGACGCATAAGAGGCCATTTTCAAGGTTAAAAACAGAAAGCTTAGCGATAATAATTAATAATTATCATATGGCATTGTGTATAGAAGAACCAGGAGATCCTAACGTTGTCTGGCAGCCAGCGGTTCTAGAATCTAGAACAGGGGTCCTCAAACTACGGCCCGCGGGCCAGGTGCAGCCTGCTGAGGACGTTTATGCGGCCCGCCAGGTTATGGCAAAATCAGACTGGAAGTGACGTTCAACCTTCCGGCACTGGGCTGAGGCGGCGGAGACAGAGTGTGAGGTGATACCAAGGTGAGGTGAGTTCCCAGGCCGGGGTGTGTGGTGTGGGGAAGGGAGAGAGATGCAGAAGACGGAGAACTGACGGCCCGCGACCTTGTACAGTAACGGCAGTCCGGCCCTCCAACAGTCTGAGGGACAGTGAACTGGACAGTGAGATTGTGAGCCGCTCTGAGACTCTTCGGAGTGGAGGGCGGGATATAAATCCAATATCTTCATTTACCTCACAGGGGGTCTGTTGTGGGGGAGGAAGGGAAAGGCGATTGTGAACTGCTCTGAGACTCTTCGGAGCGGAGGGCAGATATAAATCCAATATCTTCATCTACCTCACAGGGTGTCTATTGTGGGGGGAGGAAGGGAAAGGAGATTGTGAGCCGCTCTGAGACTCTTCGGAGTGGAGGGCGGGATATAAATCCAATATCTTCATCTTCTTCACCTTCTTCTTTTTCTAACAGGAGCTCCTCTGCATATTAGGCTACGCCCCCCTGATGTAGCCAATCCTCCTGGAGCTTACAGTAGGCCCTCTAAGCTCTTGGAGGATTGGCTACATCAGGGAGGTGTGGCCTAAAATGCAGAGGAGCTCCTGCTAGAAAAAGAACCCTGGGTACCCCCATGTGACTTGGTGATGTTCTCAGTGCGGGGGGGGGGGGGCAGATGTTGGCCTTGCCTAGGGTGCCAGACGGTCTAGGGCCAGCCCTGCAAACAAAACTTTCTCTCTGCCTGTGTGCAAGTTGGGCAGCCCCAGATAAAGAAACAGCGCAGGCAAACATAGAGCTATGCTAACACCGAATCAGGAAGCCACTGAAATGACGCACAGTGTTGCAGTAAGCTCACAACAAAAAAGTGCAAGAAAGGGAACACAAAAATACCAGTTGGGACATTTCTATTTGAGGGGAACTCCTTGGTTGCATGACGTCCCAGTCACACGTGTAACTGCGGATGCTGAGTGTCTGACAGATTCCCCACTAGCCTTCTGCCGCTCTGCCGCTCCTCTTCTCTGCGGGGCTTCCATGGGATTTCATGCTATCTGCCCCGGGGCTGCCTGCAACTCACTTTGCCTTTTTTGCCAGAACCCGGTTTTTAGAGGATCTTGTTTGCTGCACGAAAGAGGCGAAGCGAGTTGCAGTGAAATCTGACGGAAGCCCCGCGGCAAAGAGGAGAGTGAAAGCGGCATAAGGCTAGTGGGGAATCGGTCTCTGTCTCACCCATGCACACACCAGACAATAAGGTATCAGAACAGAATCAGGAAGGGACCTCCAGGGTCATCTAGTCCAACCCCCTGCACAATGCAGGAAACTCACAAGTACTTCCCCTCCACACACACATACCCCAGTGACACCTGTCCCGTGACCAGAAGATGACAAAAAACTTCAGGATCCCTAGCCAAAATAGCCTGGAGAAAAATTGCTTCATGGTCCCAGACTGGAAGACTTACAAACACTCCCAAATGACAGATATGATTGTGTTTGGATTAGGAACGTTAACTCCATTTTTGGACAGGGTGTGGTCAAAAGCCGTTGCAATTAGCGAAGTCCCCACTTTCAGCTAATGATCAGAAAGAGGCACCGAGACAGCAAATGCAATCAAATGCGGATCTAGAAACTTTGTAACATTTTTGCAAGAGGCCAGGTTATAAACTCCAGTCTTTGGAGCTTCAGTAACTGCTGTTTACGGCGCTTTCTGCGAATTCAGCCAAATGTCTTAAGGTTCATGCTGCAAAAAAATGACAACATTTCAAAAATTATTTTCTCCCTTGAGCAAGATCAATGGAAGTGCTGAAAGCTATTGAAGAAACAGACAGATGTCAACATCTTAGACCCAGAACAAAATTACTTGGCACATCAAAACAAGACGTTGTTCCATGTTGATATTATAAAGTTGTGTGTGTGCTTTAAAAAAGAAATTCTGCAATCTGCAAAAAGCTGTTTATAGCACAACCTTTCCCACTACACTTTGGGCATGAAAGAAATATTTGATAGTTCAAAACATTAGCCGGTTAGCTGACTGGTAGCCTGCAGTACGCTACCCTAGATATCCAGGTTGCATTCTCAGACACTGTGGCTAAAAGCAGCTGATACACCTATTTCCTCCACAACTGAGCCCAGACTTTTAAAAAACCATCTGTGCTGGTGCTTATCACATACAATAAGATAAGAGAAACAAACACTGTGATGTACTGGCTAACAATGAAAGGTCCAGTAAGCACCTGGATATAGGCTCGTTTCATCAATTAACTTCCTCAGTAGTCCTTCCTATTTCTTCCAGAGTTACCAGCCTCTTGTAACAACCCAATGTTAATGCTCTTCTGCAACTGCAAGTTCTCTCATCCTGGAATAAACCAAGATAACAACAACAAGGCAGAAGAAGAAGAAGAAGACTGCAGATTTATACCCCGCCCATCTCTCTGAATCAGAGACTCATTTTCTATCCTAAATATCTCTATCCTGCCTTATCTCCTTTGACTTAAGGAAACTAACAATGCAACAGCAAACTGCAAAGATGGACGCATAAGAGGCCATTTTCAAGACTAAAAACAGAAAGCTTAGCGATAATAATTAATAATTATCATATGGCATTGTGTATAGAAGAACCAGGAGATCCTAACGTTGTCTGGCAGCCAGCTGTTCTAGAATCTAGAATCACAAGTTGGGGTCTGGTGACTGCTAGTTTGTGTTGACTCTTTCGGACAGAACTAGTCTTAGAAAAGTATGTTACTAGTTTAACCCATACTTGGAGATATATATTCAATGTATTCTAATGTCTTTTTATGTTAGCATTTGAACAAAGCAGACTCCAGCTTCCTTCTACAGCTAAATGTTATTATTTTAAACCATGCTTTAGAGGAGACCAATAGAACATTACAACAGACACCCTGTGAGGTGGGTGGGGCTGAGAGAGCTCTCACAAAAGCTGCCTTTCAAGGACAGCTCTGAGAGAGCTATGGTTGACCCAAGGCCATTCCAGCAGCTGCAAGTGCAGGAGTGGGGAATCAAACCTGGTTCTCCCAGAGAAGAGTCCGCACACTTAAACCACTACACCAAACATACCACAAAGCTGAACATGCACTTCAAGAAGGAGACCACGTCATCCACTTTGAAAGAACTGAAGTCTCACATTATCATACCCGCCTGAACAGAGAAGCTATTGAGATTTACAAACACCAGCACAATTTTAACAGAAAGGAAGGAGGCATTTTCCTCCACCAATCTTGGTACCCAGCTCTGCAAAACACCCTACAGACTATAAATTGCAGAAAGTCACAGAACAACCAGCACATTCCACAGAACAATCAGCACAGTCAACAACCATCTTCCTTATCTTCACACCCCTTCCAACCCTCCCAGCAATTAACACAGAACAATGGTCACATTCAACAGCCAGTTTCCTGATCACTACCCTTCCAGGAAGCCCCACCAAACAATGGGCACATCCACAAACCAATTGCCCTTTCATCACACACCCTCCAGCCTAGAAATAGCAGCTCTCCAGCAGCCCTGGCCCCACTCAATGCACAGCAGCCAAGAAGGTCAGAGCGCCTGCTCCGGCTGCAACGCCACTGAGGATGTTCTCTGCAGCTGAGAATGAAACGTCTGGAAGGAAAACTTTCTCCAGAAGAACACGGCACTTGAGCCCAAAAGATTCTACAAACCCTAATGATACCACAAAGCTGAATGGAAATAGATAGTTTTTAATTTTTAATATTTTTTTTAAGATATTGTTAATTGTTGTTAAAAACTTACCACTCAATGACACTTAAGTGTATAAATTTGTACTAGGAGCCAGTCCAAACTATAATGTCATAATGGATAAAAAGATGATTCTAAAAAGGTTTTTCTTAAATGGTTTTACTAAACATTTGTTAGCTGGTACATCACAGTGTTTTGTTTCTCTGCAATATGAACTGTGATCCCAGGTTGTTGGCGGTTATCACCAGACAATGATTTGCTTCATTTTGGAAGCAAAGAGAAATCTGCAAAACCAGACAGACTCCCTTCCCCCTTTTCATGTGCTTTCTCCCGGACGGTATGGAAGATGGATTTGTTTAAGCATTCCACCCCCAATTGTTGAAGAAGAAGAATATCCCAGTGCTGCCCAGATCTAAGGCCACGCTTGTGATCCAGCCCCAGCAAGGACCCAAGCTCTTTCTGTGTACAAAGCAAGAGGGACCCGTTGTTAGGAAGTTCCCACACATTTTGTGGGAGGCGGTGGGGCTTCCAGTCGCGACAAAGGACAGCAGGTCTCACCTCAGAAAGCTTTGCTTTGGACTCGCATCAAGCAAAGGGTCAAAGTTAACTTGGACTCAGTTCACTCCATTTGGAGCTCCTCACTCGTCTCTGGGAAAGCATTTATAACACCCCCCCCCCAACTGACCCTGTAAAGGTTGTCCTGCCTTGTGAGCAGCCCCAACACACACACCCTCTCCGACAGTCCTCTCTCCCCAAGATGCCTTCCTGTATCTTTCAGCTTGCAGCCCAAGCGTCAACTAGAGTTGCCAAGTCCAATTCAAGAAATATCTGGGGACTTTTTGGGTGGAGCCAGGAGACTTTGGGGGTGGAGCCAGGAGATATTGGGGGAGGAGCCTGGAGCAAGGTTGTGACAAGCATCATGGAACTCCAAAGGGAGTTCTGGCCATCACATTGAACGGGACCGCACACCTTTTGAATGCCTTCAATCCATTTGGAAATAATGCGTGCCGAGCACCTTCTTTTGAGGCTCATAGAATTGGACCCACTGGTCCAATCTTTTTGAAACTTGGAGAGTCTCTTGAGGAGAGGCACTGGATGCTATGCTGCAAATTTGGTGCCTCTACCTCGGAAAACAGCTCCCCCCAAGCCCCAGATACCCGCACATCAATTCTCCACGATACCCTAGGGGAATTGGTCTCCATAGGGAATAACGGAGTACCCAGCAGACATTTCCCTCCCCCTCCCACTTTCTGATGACTCTGAAGCAGGGGGAGGGCCCCCAAACTGGGGGATCCCCTGCCCCCACCTGGGGATTGGCAACCCTCGTGTCCATGGCAACAACCACTGCAATCTTCTCCCATGCTTAGCCCTTAATTCACACTGTCCGGCAGGCCATTTGCTTGGGACATCCTGGTTCCAGACCCCAGCATTCTCTGAGAAAGCCCCAAGCTGGAGAAAGATCGGTGCCCGGAACCCTACAGCACTCGTCCCCACACATGGAAGTCTTGGAGACTCACAACTGGCTCAAGGTGTTTTATCACCCCACGTACCACCTGTCCATGCATGTATGAAACTGCCTTATATGCTGTGTCAGACAGGCTGCAGCTCTCCGGGGTCTCAGGCAGAAGTCTTTCTCCTCTCTCACTTCTCCACACTTGGGACATGGTGGGCTCTCCTTCCTTGGAGGTTTTGAAACAGAGGCTTGATGGCCCTCTGACAGCAATGCGGATCTCGTGAACTTAGGGGGAGGGCCCTGTGATTTCCCTGCATTGTGCAGGGGGTTGGACTAGATGACCCTGGAGGCCCCTTCTAACTCTGATTCTATGATTAACTTCCTGACCACAAGAGTGGTTTCTCAGTGGAACAGGCTTCCTTCTTGGGAGGTAGTGGGTGGGCTCTCCTTCCTTGGAGGTTTTGAAACAGAGGCTGGATGGCCATCTGACAGCAATGAGGATCCTGTGAATTTAGGGGGAGGTGTTTGTGGGTTCCCTGCATTGTGCAGGGGGTTGGACTAGATGCCCCTGGAGGTCCCTTCTAACTCTGATTCTATGATTAACTTCCTGACCGCAAGAGCGGTTTCTCAGTGGAACAGGCTTCCTCCTTGGGAGGTAGTGGGTGGGCTCTCCTTCCCTGGAGGTTTTGAAACAGAGGCTGGATGGCCATCTGACAGCAATGAGGATCCTGTGAATTTAGGGGGAGGTGTTTGTGGGTTCCCTGCATTGTGCAGGGGGTTGGACTAGATGCCCATGGAGGTCCCTTCTAACTCTGATTCTATGATTAACTTCCTGACCACAAGAGCGTTTCTCAGTGGAACAGGCTTCCTCCTTGGGAGGTAGTGGGTGGGCTCTCCTTCCTTGGAGGTTTTGAAACAGAGGCTGGATGGCCATCTGACAGCAATGAGGATCCCGTGAATTTAGGGGGAGGGGTTTGTGAGTTTCCTGCATTGTGCAGGGGGTTGGACTAGATGACCCTGGTGGTTCTTTCCAACTCTATGATTCTATGATTCTTGCCCTTTAAAACAGAGATGCTGGGGCTTGAACCTGGGACCTTCTGCATGCCGAGCAGAGGCCCTGGCACTGAGCCACCAGCCCCTCTCCAATATGGACACCTGAAGCTGCCTCATACTGAGCCGGACCACTGATAACTCTAAAACCCACCCATGTTTGCAAAAGAAACGTAACCCAGATGATGAAGAAGAAAAGAGTGGATTTATACCTCACCCTTCATTCAGAGTGGCTTACAATTTTCTTTCCTTTCCTCTCCCCATGACAGACACTCTGCGAGGTAGGTGGGGCTGAGAGAGCTCTTTTGAGAACTGCTCTTGAGAGAACAGCTCTGAGAGAACTGTGGCTGACCCAAAGTCATTCCAGCAGGTGCATGTGAAGGAGTGGGGAATCAAACCTGGTTCTTCCAGGTGAACCACTGCACCAAACTGAACTGTACTTTCCCCTTTATAATTACCAACCCCTTTCCAAAGCATGGATTCCTTGCATTGGCCCTGTAAGGTGGGACTGCGCTGTTCATAGAATCATAGAGTTGGAAGGGGCCTCCAGGGTCATCTAGTCCAGCCCACTGCACAATGCAGGAAACTCACACTTACCTCCTCCTAAATTCACAGGATCCTCAGTGCTGTCAGATGGCCATCTAGCCTCGGTTTAAAACCTCCAAGGAAGGAGAGCCCACCACCTCCCGAGGAAGCCTGTTCCACTGAGGAACCTCAGTGTTCCTGTATTACAGACTCCAAAAAAGTAGCAAAGTCAATGCCACAATGAATTTGAGGCAGAACCAGGAATCCCCCTAATCCAGGGTCATTCCCTTAACCGCTACAACGCGCCAGCTGAATTTTCCAAGTTTTCCCCTTTTTTCTTTGCATTCCTCTCCAAAATCTTCCAAGATTAATAAAGACAGAGGAACTAAGCAACGGCAGGCTGGATTTATGGACTTTTACGATAATCGTCGGTCCGTGAATTAATTCAGACAGTGATTTGCAAACTGATATTTTCCCCAGTCTCTTTACAGTAAAATTCACCAGGAAGAAGATCCAGCTGCTGGGCAGGTGGGAAATCCAAGACAAATATAGATCCAAGCAGGCAGCCGTGTTGGTTTGAAGCAGTAGGACAAAATAGGAGTCAATTGCACCTTTCAGACCAACTTCGTTTTATTCAGAACGTCAGCTTTCGTGCGCTCTAAGCACACTTCATCAGACGAGGAATTCCTCGTCTGATGAAGTGTGCTTAGAGCGCACGAAAGCTGACGTTCTGAATAAAACGAAGTTGGTCTGGAAGGTGCAATTGACTCCAATTTTGTTCCAAGACAAATATGAGAGGCTGCTTTGCCGCGGCCATCCGATTGTTCTCCAAAAGCGTCAAGATGGAGTCCACTAAAGCCGAGCTGGATGTTCCCTCTGTGGGCAGGTGGAATAACATGTTGTGTCTGGACTCGTAGGGAGTTTTGGATGGTACACTGCATGACCTTCGCATGACAGATGGCGTTTTAATGCAATGTAACTTGGCCGCTGCTAAGTTTCTGGGTCACGGACTTGGCTTGGCTGCATGCCGCTGTTTGCAAACCCTAGGATGGGAACGTTCATTATCCATTCAACAGTCTAGTGCGGCGGTCCTCAACCTTTTTGGCACCAGGGACCGGTTTTGTGGAAGACAATTTTTCCACAGACCGGGGTGGGTGGGATGGTTTCAGGATGATACACTTGTGCCCTTTATTTCTATTAGTTTGGTGTGGTGGCGAAGTGTGCAGACTCTTATCTCGGAGAATCGGGTTTGATTCCCCACTCCTCCACTTGCAGCTCCTTGGGTCAGCCATAGCTCTCGCAGAGTTGTCCTTGAAAGGGCAGCTGCTGGGAGAGCTCTCTCAGCCCCACCCACCTCACAGGGTGTCTGTTGCGGGGGAGGAAGGGAAAGGAGATTGTGAGCCGCTCTGAGACTCGGAAATTCAGAGTATAGGGTGGGATATAACTCCAATGTAGTCGTCGTCGTCTTCTTATAACTATATTGTAATATATAATGAAATAATTATACAACTCATGGCCCAGTTGCTAACGGGCCACGGACTGGTACTGGTCCGCGGCCCAGAGATTGGGGACCCCTGGTCTAGTGGCATCCCAAGGTCTTTTAGCTCTTGCCTTTCCTGATGGTGGGAGAATACAGATGACCATTTAACCAGCATTATCTTGTGAAACGTGTCCCCTCCTCTGTAGGTAATCCAGTCGCCTGTACTGACTTTAGAGAATCCAGCAAGATTTGATTTGGGTTTCCTCCATTTCCATGTTGTTCTCCTCTTGCGAGAAACACGCCCGTGAGCCTTCATTTTCTGCCCCATTTCCTGCCTCCTTCTGCCAGATTTCCCCCATAAACATTTAAATGCTTTTAACACAATGTGCATGTATGTACAAATGGCATTCCCAGATGGTGCTGAAGAAACAAAAGATTTGTCAAATGAGGCAGAGCAGAACTGACAACGCAAGGTGTGGATAGCCGTGTCAGCCCATTCTTAATTGTCCTGCTGAATGCCCAAGGGGCGGGAAAGAATCTCTCTGTTTGGTGTGGAGAGCCAGTGGTGTGGAGTTTGGTGTGGAGAGCCAGTTTGGTGTAGTGGTTAAGTGCACGGACTCTTATCTGGGAGAACCGGGTTTGATTCCCCACTCCTCCACTTGCACCTGCTAGCATGGCCTTGGGTCAGCCAGAGCTCTGGCAGAGGTTGTCCTTGAAAGGGCAGCTGCTGTGAGAGCCCTCTCCAGCCCCACCCACCTCACAGGGTGTCTGTTGTGGGGGAGGAAGGTAAAGGAGATTGTAAGCCGCTCTGAGACTCTTCAGAGTGGAGGGCGGGATATAAATCCAATATCTTCTTCTTCTATACCCCAGCTTCATTGGATTTCAGGTCAAGTGCAGAAGTAACATTTTCTCCTCCTATAGTGGTAATTTATTCTCTTGTTGAGTGCTCATCTGCACAGACCCTGCCCCTGAATCTAGAGTGTTCAGGATCAGAAGTCCAGGAGTAGGTTCTTGAACACACCCTATATCTTGGCGATAATTTAGAGAAGCAGTGTCAAATGTGTGGCCTGGGGGCCGAATGAGGCCCCCAGAAAGCTCCTCTCAGGTCTCCGAGCACCTGGCTGTCATCTGCTTCCTTCTCCCTCTCTCTTGCTTCCTTCTGCATCACAACTTGCTTTGCTAGTCTTGCTCAATCACACAGGAGCTACAGAGCAAAGCCTCTCTTTTCTCAATTGTCTAAGGCTCCTCCCTTGGAAAGGAAGGGGGGAGAAATAGCTTGCTTTGCCAGGCTCTCCCAATTGCACAGCAGAGCTACTGAGCCAAGCCTCACTTCCTTCTGTTGGCTGAGGCTCCCCCCCCCCCGGTCCCCTGGGGAAGGAAGGAAAGAGCCAGAGCTTCCTTTGCCCAGTCCCCTGGATTGCACAGGAGAGATACAAAGAAAGCACCTTTAAGACCGATGAAGTTTTACTCAGGGTATGAGCTTTTTGCCTTGAGAGAGAGTGTGTGTTTTGTTGGCTTGGACTCTCCTAGGTCCAACTGAGTATATCTTCCCACTGGGAATTCCATTATAACCTATGGAGACTAGTCCTTATAGGGTATAATAGATAATCAATCCATGGGTATCTGGGGCTTTGGGGGGGGGGCTATTTTTTTTTGAGGCAGAGGCACCAAATTATAATAATAATAATAATAATAAATTTTATTTCTACCCCGCCCTCCCCGCAAAGCGGCTCAGGGCGGCTAACAGTAAGTAATATATTAACATAAATAGTAGATTAGCAATTAAAATTACACATATAAAAACCCATTAATTCAGTTAAAACACTTAATTTACAATTACATTATATATATATATCTGGCAGTAATAGCTGTTCTAGCGCTGATTCTGCCAGTTTAAATGGTGTTAAAGATGGCGGTTCTTCGTTCATTGCAACTCAGCAGTCCGTATCATTATAGGCGTATCTAAAAAGGGCAGTCTTGCAGGCCCTGCGGAACTGGTCGAGGTTCCGCAGGGCCCGCACCTCCTCCGGGAGCTGGTTCCACAGTGCAGGTGCCGCAACTGAAAAGGCTCGCACCCTGGTGCTTTGGAGCCTGGCCTCTCTCGGCCCAGGGATGGTCATTTTGTTTTTACTTGCTGACCTCAGTGCCCTCTGGGGTTCATACGGGGAGAGACGGTCCCTTAGGTAGGCAGGTCCTCGGCCATATAGGGCTTTAAAGGTGATAACCAACACTTTGTACTGGACTCGGTAGATAACCGGCAGCCAGTGCAGTCCGCGCAGCCCCGGCTGTATGTGCTCCCATTTCGGGAGCCCCAGTAACAGCCTGGCCGCCGCATTCTGCACTAGCTGCAGCTTCCGAGTCCGGCACAGAGGTAGCCCCAAGTAGAGGGCATTACAGTAGTCCAATCTTGAGGTGACCGTTGCATGGATCACTGTTGCGAGGTCGCGGCGTTCCAGGAAGGGGGCCAACTGCCTTGCCCGCTTCAGATGAAAGAATGCTGACTTGGCAGTGGCTGCTATCTGGGCCTCCATTGATAATGAAGGCTCCAGTAAAACACCCAAACTCTTTACCTGGCGCACTGGTTCCAATAGTGCGCCGTCGAAGGTTGGGAGAGCTATTTCCCCTCCCTGGGCGCCGCGACCCACGCAAAGGACCTCTGTCTTCGCTGGGTTCAACTTCAACCCACTCAATCTAAGCCACGCCGCTACAGCCTGCAAGGCCCGATCCAGGTTCCCTGGGGCGGAGCCAGGCCGGCCGTCCATTAGTAGATAGAGCTGGGTGTCATCTGCATATTGATGGCAACCCAGCCCAAACCTCCGGACAATCTGGGCAAGGGGGCGCATATAAATGTTAAACAGCATTGGGGAGAGAACTGCTCCCTGAGGCACCCCACAATCAAGTGTGTGCCTCTGGGATCGCTCGCCCCCAATGGCCACCCTTTGTCCCCGATCGGAGAGGAAGGAGGAAAGCCACTGTAAGGCCAGCCCCCTAACCCCTATGTCGGCAAGGCGGCGCTTTAGTAACTGATGGTCGACTGTATCAAATGCCGCCGACAGGTCTAATAACATCAGTACCGCAGAGCCGCCCCGATCCAGATGCCGCTGGAGGTCATCCACCAAGGCGACCAGCACTGTCTCCGTCCCATGGCCCGGTCGGAACCCAGACTGGCACGGGTCAAGGACGGAAGCGTCATCTAGGAACCTCTGTAGCTGCAACGCCACTGCCCTCTCAATAGCCAGTTATCAGCATAGCATCTAGTGCCTCACCTCAAATCCTTCCCCAAGTTTCAAAAAGATTTGACCAGAGAACCCTCAAAAGCAGGTGCCCCTCTCCTTCATTATTTCCAACGGAAGGAAGGCATTTAAAAGGTGTGCAGTCCCTTTCAATGGGATGGCCAGAACTCCCTTGGGAGTTCAATCGTGCTTGTCACAACCTGGCTCCTGGCTCCGCCTCCAAAGTCTCCTGGCCCCACACTTAAAGTCCCCAGATATTTCCTGAGTTGGACCTGGCCACGCTGCCCTTTGCTGTCCTCAGAGCCAACAGCACCATACAGCAGGTTCAAGTTTTTCCAGGTGAGCTACACCCTAGCAGATTCCACACTGGCTAGTTCCTGAGTTGAGCAACACTCAGCTATGAATAAGTGAAGCCTTAACCAGAAGGCATTAGCAACAAATAGCTCAGTTGCGCTTCGTTTGTTGGCCAGGATTATTATTATTTTTTTCTGTGCGCGTCAACAGCCAAACAGTTAAATCTTTGGATTTGTGTGTGTCTGCGTATCTTCGTGTATTTTTATAGCATTTCCAGGCAGAAAAGACTTTTTAACCGAACAGGAAGGCAGCTTGGCACATCTGGGTAGAAACCAACCCACCTCCAGCAACGCTCAGAGAACAATCGCTCGCCTTCAGAGGCCGGGCCATCCATTTTTACAAAAAAGCCCTGATCTCAGCAATGCCCTTTTCTCGTAACTGCTGGTTTTATTTCTCTTCTCTCCCACTTTTATTCCTGTTATTCTACATTTGGGCAACTGCAAACCTTTATACAGAGTGCACAGCTATGGCTTCCATCCGATTTGGACCCAAGAGGTTTCCTCCATGGGTGGGTGGTTTGCACGGAGCATTTTATTGGGTTCAGAGAGGCGGGGCGCAGCTGAGCGCCTCCATCTGGTTCGGAGCTTCCAGAGAATTAAAGAGACGGGATCTCGCTTCCATTCCACAAAGCCAGACTTTTCTAAGCTGACGGTGGGAATTCTCCTCCTGGGATGAGGCGGATGGGTCGCGTCTCATCTCGGGTCCCGTCTGCATCATTGAAAGCCAGTGGAAATACAATGTTACGCTCCATTCCGAATCGGGTCCCAGGGAAGTCGTCCTGAGTTATGGCGAACGAGAACTGCCAGAAGCATCGGACACAATAACAGCCTCACCGGCCAACCCAGAAAAATATCTTAATGCACTTCCCATCCTTCTCTTGTTGCTGCCAGAAGCATTTTTGAATGCATTGCAAAGGTCTATTTTTTTTTTTTTGGTTTGGGGATGAGACGTACAATTCCTCCCTTCTTCTGTCCAAATGGCACTTCCCCACCGCCACCCTGCTTGGCAACGGCTCTCTGCGCATCTGCGCGCCCTGCGTGAATTGAGCAAGTGCTCTGTTTTCATAGCTGGGGAGGGGGCAGCCCTTGGCCAGGTAGCCTGCTGTGCATTGGCTGGCTCCGCTCTGTAGCGCTTTATGGGTTTAACCAAAGCGTTCCGGACACCGGTTCCCTGGAAGGACAGCTCTGCTTCCCCCGGGGAAGGTGAGAGGCAACCAGGAATCTGGACTACTTTCAACGGCATACATACAAATAAAGGAAGCGCACGCCGAGGGGGATCCAAGCATTTTTAGGCCTTCAGACAAGGATCTGTCAACCTGACCGCCTAGGCCCATTCTGCCCAAGAGTTTGAGCATGGGAGGGGAGAGAATGCCTTTGAGCAGGGCTTTTTTGGTAGCAGGAACTCCTTTGCATATTAGGGCACACCTCCCTGATGTAGCCAATCCTCCAAGAGCTAAGAGAGCCCTGCACTAAGAGAGCCCTGTAAGCTTTTGGGGGATTGGTTATGTCAGGGAGGTGTGGCCTAATATGCAAAGACGCCTTGCCTTTGAGGATGTACAAAGGTATCCCCCCTACTGTGCCTTAACTACAAAAAGCCCCTAGAATGTTTTAGTTTGGCTTCTGGGCTGTTCTTCCCTTATTTATCCGAAAATATATATTAGCTGCCTTGCTTCCTTATAGAGGTCAAGGTGGCTTACAATACAGATAAAATACCCAAAATAGAATACATAAACTACTTCAAAAATTAATGCTTTAGGACTGCTAGTAAATCAATCAAATGCTTTCTTCCTAAGTAAAAGCATCTTTGGCTGTCTCCTAAAGATCGAAAGCGAGGGGGCCTCCCTGTGGAGTAAGGTGCAGGACCTCTTTTGTAGCAGGACCTTATTTGCATATTAGGCCACACCTCCTGGCACTAAGCCAGCCAGAACTGCGTTCCTGTGCGTTCCTGCTCAAAGATAAGCCCTGGGTCACACACCCCTGATGTAGCCAATCCTCCAACAGCTTACAAAAAAGAGCCTTGTAAGCTCTTGGAGGATTGGCTACATCAAGGGGGGGGGGGTGGCCTAATATGCAAAGCAGCTCCTGCTAGAATCCCACCCCTGATGTTGGAATTCCACCCCTTCCTTCAAGAGTTTACAGTAGGCCCTGTACTAAGAGAAGAAGACTGTAGACATCGTTTCTCTTGATTTCAGTAAGGCTTCTGATAAGGTTCCACATACTATCCTTGTTGACAAGTTGGTAAGATGTGGTTTGGATCCTGTTACCGTTAGGGGGATCTGTAACTGGCTGACAGATCACACCCAAAGAGTGCTTGTGAGTGGTTCCTCATCCTCTTGAAGAGGAGTTACAAGTGGAGTGCCTCAGGGAACTATCCTGGGACCTGTTTTGTTCAACACCTTTATCAATTATTTGGATGAGGGAACAGAGGGAAGGCTTATTAAATTTGCAGATGATGCTAGCACGTGCGCCCTTCCCTGTCTCAGAGCGGTCACAATCTCCTTTACCTCCCCCCACCACAATAGACACCCTGTGAGGTGGGTGGGACTGAGAGAGCTCTCCTAGAAGCTGCCCTTTCAAGGACAACTCCTACGAGAGCTACGGCTGACCCAAGGCCATTCCAGCAGCTGCAAGTGGAGGAGTGGGGAATGAAACCTGGTTCTCCTAGATAAGAGTCCGCGCACTTAACCACCACACCAAACTGGTTCTCTAGGGTTGCCAGCAGTGTTCCATCTAAGCTGCTAGCGTGAGCTAGCTCTGAGATTTTTAGCCTCCAGCTCACACATTTTGGTCTGCGCTCAGGAAGGATGACCCCAGAGCATACTAATTTATGCAGTAGCTCACAACTTTAATGTCAGTAGCTCACAGCTTTAACGCCAGTAGCCCACAAAGTAGATTTTTTGCTCACAAGACTCTGCAGCTTAGAGAGAACTTTGGTTGCCAGATCCCTTCTTCATCATGACAAGGGGATTTTGGGGGCAAAGCTGCAGTAATGCAGTTGGAGCCTTCTGCTCACAACCTGAGTTCAATCCCAGCGGAAGCTGGTTCAGGTAGTCGGCTCCAGGTTGACTTGGCCTTCCATCCTTCCGAGGTCGGTCAAAGGAGCTTGCTGGGGGGAAAGTGTAGATGACCGGGGAAGGCAATGGCAAACCACCCTGTAAAAACATTGTGAAAACGAGCTCCATTGGACATTGAAAACGACTGGTGCTTGCGCAGGGGACTACCTTTACCTTTTACTAATTAATAGCGAGGCTCTCAATTTAGGGCCCTGGAAACCTCCCTGACCTCTTTTGCTGCTGATCCCGAAAAGGACCGCGTGCGCTGGAGAACTCCAGCCACTCGAGGCACGAAAAAATTGGCAGCTCGCGTTTTCATGCCAACTAACTCGCAGCGCCGAGAGCCTCATTTGCCAACGAGATTATTTGTGTTTGCTTTAGAATTTATTTGTGTTCGGTTCTTTTAAGTTTGCTGACAGTCTGGCATGAAGCTTGAAAGAGTTTTCAAAAAAATAATAAATGGCCGAAGGCCTGTTCCAGCACTTCTAAGATTACAGCATTCGTTAGACTCCGTCCCTGGAAAGGAATTAGAAGGGTGAGTTGCTGCAAGCACAGGGGACACCCAGTAGCAACCGCAGCATGAGGCTCGCCAGTCCCCAGCTCTGGGCAACCAAAAACCTCTAAAGGTCTATGTGATCAAAATTACTAGGCTGTGATATCCAGATGGAGCTTTTTTGCCGGCTATAGAATTGTTGTGGAGACCTTCGGGTATCTTGGAACTGAAATAGAATAGGGTATAAATCAGGGGTGGCCAACGGTAGCTCTCCAGATGTTTTTTGTCTACAACTCCCATCAGCCCCAGCCATTGGCCGTGCTGGCTGGGGCTGATGGGAGTTGTAGGCAAAAAACACCTGGAGAGCTACTGTTGTACACCCCTGGTATAAATGAAAGAAACCAAATTAAATCAAAAGAGTTTCCGGCTCAACATTAGGAAGAACTTTCTGACCGCTAGAGCGGTTCCTCAGTGGAAAAGGATTCCTCGGGAGGTGGTGGGCTCTCCTTCCTTGGTGGTTTTTAAACAGAGGCTAGATGGACATCTGACAGCAATGAAGATCCTGTGAATTTAGGGGGAGGTGTTTGTGAGTTTCCTGCATTGTGCAGGGGGTTGGACTAGATGACCCTGGACGTCTCTTCCAAAGAAGGAAGCACTAACCAAAGAGTAACAAATTCTGTGCCAGTTCACAGAAAGACATCTTACTGGGTGATGTGCATGCATGCGAGAATCAGGCCCCTCGGTCTCAGTCCAAAGAAATGTGCACAGAACCTTTATGTCCAATGGAGCTCTTTTCTTGTCTTTTCTTCTAAACAGTGGTCCCCCTCACACAGGAAGTTGCCATCTACTGAATCAGATCCTTGGTCCATTGAGGTCAATACTGTCTCTTTTGAGTGGGAGGAGCTCTCCAGGTCGCACAGAGGACTTTCACATCACCTGGTCTTTAAAACTGGAGATGCCGGCGATTGAAGTTGGGACCTTCTGCGTGCCAAGCAGAGGCTCTTCCACTGAGCCATGGCCCTTCTCCATGGCTCTCCAGGGTCCCAGGCAGAGGTCTTTCCCATCACTTCCTGCCTGGTCCTTTCCACTGGAGATGCCGGGGATTGAACTGGGACCTTCTGCATGCCAAGCAGAGGCTCTTCCACTGAGCCATGACCCTTCTCCATGGCTCTCCGGGGTCTCAGGCCGAGGTCTTTCCCATCACCTTCTGCCTGGTCCTTTCAACTGGAGATGCTGGGGATTGAACCTGGAACCTCCTGCACGCCAAGCGGAGGCTCTTCCATGGAGACACAGCCCCTCCCTGTGGACATATACCTCCTTTTCCTCGATTTTATACACCAGTCTTGCACTATGTGATTTTATAGTCATAGTCCTATTGCATTGTTCAATGGATGCTGCCGACTGCATTCTTTTTACATTTTGTAATCCACATTGAGTTGCAGCAAGAAAGGTGGAAGATAAATGCGCAAAATGATAACGTAAGAGAAATGCCAAAAGGCAGAACTTTGCAGAACTGTTTACAAAATTAAAACCCAGACGTTTGCAACAGCCTGGAGTACTGCAATTCACTCTTTGTTGGGCTGCCGTTGAAGACAGCCTGGAAACTGCAAGTCATGCAGAACGAGGCAGCCTGATTACTGTCAAGCAGGGCCTTTTGGGGTAGGAAAAAGCCCAGCAGGAACTCATTTGTATATTAGGCCACACCCCTTGACATCACCATTCTTTCATACGGGGGCTTTCTTGTAGAAAAGGCCCAGCAGGAACCCATTTGCATATTAGGCCATACCCCCTGACATCACCATTGATCCACACAGGGCTTTTTTTGTAGAAAAAGTTCAGCAGGAACCTATTTGCATGTTAGGCCACACCCCCTGACACCAAGTCAGACAGAACTGTGTTCCTGTGCATTCCTGCTCAAAAAACACCCTTCTGTCAGGGCCTAACTGACGGGAATTTACATTACGTATTTTAAAACAGCTACACTGGCTGCCAGTATGATTACAAATTCAACTTAAGGTGCCAGTTATAAACCCATGAAGCTGCCTACTACTGATTCAGACCCTCGGCCTATTAAAGTCATTATCTGTCTATTCAGATTGGCAGTGGCTCGCTGGGGTTTTAGGTGGAGGATTTTCACCTCATCTCCTGTTTCATCCTTTTAACTGGAGATGTCGGGGTTTGAACCCAGGACCCTCTGCCTGCCAAGCAGAGGCTCTGCCATTGAGCCACAAACCTTTAAGCTATGATTCTGAAAGACTTTCATGTCTTAGAACAGATATATATATAAAGGACCGTCTCCAACTGAGAGCCAGTTTGGTGTAGTGGTTAAGTGTGTGGACTCTTATCTGGAAGAACCGGGTTGGACTCTTATCTGGAAGAACCGGGTTCGATTCCCCACTCCTCCACTTGCAGCTGCTAGAATGGCCTTGGGTCAGCCATTGCTCCCATAGGAGTTATCCTTGAAAGGGCAGCTGCTGTGAGAGCCCTCTCAGCCCCACCCACCTCACAGGCTGTCTGTTGTGGGGGAGGAAGGGAAAGGAGATTGTGAGCCGCTCTGAGACTCTGTCCTTGAAAGGGCAGCTGCTGTGAGAGCCCTCTCAGCCCCACCCTCCTCACAGGGTGTCTATTGTGGGGGAGGAAGGGAAAGGAGATTGTGAGCCGCTCTGAGACTCTGTCCTTGAAAGGGCAGCTGCTGTGAGAGCCCTCTCAGCCCCGCCCTCCTCACAGGGTGTCTATTGTGAGGGAGGAGGGGAAAGGAGATTGTGAGCCACTCTGAGTCTCTGATTCAGGGAGAAGGGCGGGGTATAAATCTACAATCTGCAACTGTCCACTAGGGTTGCCAGACCCCTGCCCCCAACTGGTCTGAAAGGCAACATGATGATGAAGGGATGCCCTCAAGTCACTGACGCTGTGCGGTGATGCTTTACTTTTTGTGCTAAACTCTGTAGTAAAACTGGCTGCAAAGCATAGTTTTGTCCATAAGCTAGAGCATCTTCCCCCCCATGTTGGCAACAGGATGACATCGCTTCCGGGTGACACCACTGTGCCGCACATGCAGAAAAGACCCCAGAAAGGACCAAGGCTCCCCTGCTGGTAGCCAGGTAGAACCTGCCAACCCTATTGTCGACCATGATCCTCAGCCTGCTACCCGCTGGCCATTTCCAAGCTTAAGGCTGCCCACTGGGCAGCAACCAGAATGTGTTCCCTTTCCATAGCTGCTCCCACCTTATCGAATGAGCTCCCTGGTGAGGTGGAGATGCCGGGGATTGAACCTGGGGCCTTCTGCAGGCCAAACAAAGGCTCTTCCACTGAGCCACAGCATCAGCTGGCTGCTGACTGACAAGCAGCAGGGATCTCATTGGACCACAGTGCTGCCAATTGTCACAATGCCACCACAAAGCACACTATGACAGCCAGTTCGGTGTAGTGGTGAAGTGTGCGAACTCTTATCTGGGAGAACCAGGTTTGATTCCCCACTCCTCCACTTGTACCTGCTGGAATGGCCTTGGGTCAGCCAGAGCTCTCTTATCTGGGAGAACCGGGTTTGATTCCCCACTCCTCCACTTGCAGCTGCTGGAATGGCCTTGGGTCAGCCATAGCTCTCGTAGGAGTTGTCCTTGAAAGGGCAGCTTCTAGGAGAGCTCTCTCAGTCCCACCCACCTCACAAGGGTGTCTATTGTGTGTGAGGTAAAGGAGACTGTGACCGCTCTGAGACTCTAAAATTCAGAGTATAGGGCGGGATATGAGCCCCGGAGATCGTTACGATCAGCAAATGAACATCTTCTGACCATCCCCGGCCCAAAGGACATCCGGCTTGCCTCCACCAGAGTCAGGGCCTTTTCGGCCTTGGCCCCAATCTGATGGAATCAGCTCCCTATGGAGGTTCAGGCCCTACCGGATTTGCTGCTATTCTGTAGGGCCTGCGGAACGGAGCTGTTCCGCCGGGCTTTTGCTTGAGGCAGACGGGCGTCCTTATCTTGCTGCTGACATCATCTAGCAGACCTCCCAACTCAGACAGCTAGATATCGGGCCTACCGCTCTGACATCTATGACATCTAGGATATCTGTACTGTAACCTATAATACGCGCTGTGCCATTTATGTAGCATCATTTGATTTTTCATGGACTGTTTTATGGTTTTATGATTTTATTGCTGGATTTTACTGTTTTATCTTACTTGCGACCCGCCCTGAGCTCATTACGGGGAAGGGCGGACTATAAATCAACTAAATAAATAAATATCCAATATCTTCTTCTTCCTCTTCTTATAAAGTGCAGGCAGCTGTGGGACAGCACCTCTTCCGTTCATTTCAACGATGCTCGTGCAGGGAAATTTCCTGGCCAACCGAGTCCTCGGAAGACAGAAGTAAACGCAACCGTATATGTTGACCAGATGCTCAGCCCCATTGCTGCAAGAATCCGGATAAATATCCAAGTCCCCCCCCTCCCCCGCTGCAGATCCCCGGCCGTCATTCTTGTCTTTAGGAGATTTCGATAGCAGAAAGAGGGCTCTGCAACTTAAGCCGTGGAATCATTTCAGAAAGCGTCGTCAAGGGGACCGATCCAGGGGGGGTCTTGATGAATCATCTGCTTATAGCTCTCCAAACTATTGTTTAAGGGGAAGTTGCTTTTTTGGAGGGGGGGGCTCAGTTTGGCTTCAAAAATTATATATATATAGTAGAAACCCATCAACTTTTCAGCAATTTCACATTAGTCAAATGTTGGACTGGAATTGTCCAAAAAATCTAAAGTGCATCACTTCTGGCGTCCTCTTTCCCCAACTGCAACAAAGCTGATGTATGTGGAGCCATATTTGCACGCCAAATCTCTCGCCCCTTCCCCCTCCTGCTTCTCTCTCTTCTGTACCTTTCCACCCCTCCTCTCCTCTCCACCCTTCCTGTCTCATTTTTGCCACGCAAGTCAAAGTAGGGTTGCCAATCCCCAGGTGGGGGCAGGGGATCCCCCGGTTTGGAGGCCCTCCCCCTGCTTCAGGGTCATCAGAAGGCGGGGCGGAGGGGAGGGAAATGTCTGCTGGGCACTCCATTATTCCCTATGGAGACCAATTCCCATAGACTAGAATGGAGAATTGATCTGTGGGTATGTGGGGCTCTGGGGGGTTGTTTTTTTGAGATAGAGGCACCAAATTTTCAGCATGCTATCCAGTGCCTCTCCCTAAAATATCCTCCAGGTTTCAAAAAGATTGGACCAGGGGGTCCAATTCTATGGGCCCCCAAAGAAGGTGCCCCATCTTTCATTATTTCCAATGGAGGGATGGGATTTTAAAGTTGTGCGGTCCCTTTAAACGTGATGGCCAAACTCCCTTTGGAGTTTGTAGCTAATAGCCACTGATGGACCTCTGCTCCATATTTTTATCCAATCCTCTCTTGAAGCTGGCTATGCTTGTAGCCGCCGCCACCTCCTGTGGCAGTGAATTCCACAGATTAATCACCCTTCGGGTGAAGAAGGACTTCCTTTTATCCATTCTAACCTGACTGCTCAGCAATTCTTGAATTGGACTTGGCAACCCTAAGCCCCACTGATGTTGCTTCTTAACTTAAGAGGTCCCGTTCTCGACTGGTAGGGCTAAGCACCACAGACCGGCTTATCGTCCATTAACATGTCTAAATCCTTCTGCAAGCAACTTAAGCTATCCGGCCGCGCCGTGCCAAAGAATTGCAAGACGAAATTGCGTATGCTATGTGAAGAAGTATTTCTTTTTGTTTGCTCTGAAGCTAACTGCAAATCAATCTCTCAGGTTATTTGGCAGCCACAGAGAACAGCCACAAGGGGGAAATACCTTGATTTTATTAATATTGTGATGCATTCCCCATTCCCAAGAAGGGCCGTGCTGAAGAGTTTTTGTTTCCCTTGGATGAGAGAGAGCGGAGCATACTTACTGTGTCTAACGAATATTTATTTTATGTACACTTATCTATTTGGAAGCTGTTAGGCTGCTAAAAAGGGGCCAGAGATTTGCAGAGAGATCCCATGTGCAAAGTGCAGGGTCTCCATCTCACTCTGAGGTAGTAGCAATTTATTCAGCACTGATTCTCCCTCCCCCCCACCCCAACAGACTGCACTCCCAGTTCTTCCAGCTGCACCAGGTCAGGCAACTGGCCCCCTATCTGTCTTGTCCAGACCTGAACATGGTAATCCATGCAATCGTTACTTCCAGATCAGACTACTATAACTTGTTCTACACAGAGCTGCCCTTGAGACTGACCTGGAAACTCCCACTCAGGGCCAGGTAGGCAGCCGCCAAAGAAGAAGAAGATGATATTGGATTTATATCCCGCCCTCCACTCCGAAGAGTCTCAGAGCGGCTCACAATCTCCTTTCCCATCCTCCCACACAACAGACACCCTGTGAGGTAGATGAAGATATTGGATTTATATCCCGCCCTCCACGCCGAAGAGTCTCAGAGTGGCTCACAATCTCCTTTACCTTCCTCCCCCACAACAGACACCCTGTGAGGTAGATGAAGATATTGGATTTATATCTCGCCCTCCACTCCGAAGAGTCTCAGAGCGGCTCAGAATCTCCTTTCCCTTCCTCCCCCCCCCCCCCACAACAGACACCCTGTGAGGTAGATGAAGATATTGGATTTATATCCCGCCCTCCACTCCGAAGAGTCTCAGAGTGGCTCATAATGGCCTTTATCTTCCTCCCCCACAACAGACACCCTGTGAGGTAGATGAAGATATTGGATTTATATCCCTCCCTCTACTCTGAAGAGTCTCAGAGCGGCTCACAATCTCCTTTCCCTTCCTCCCCCACAACAGACACCCTGTGAAGTAGATGA
Organism: Heteronotia binoei; assembly: GCF_032191835.1. Taxonomy (NCBI): domain Eukaryota; kingdom Metazoa; phylum Chordata; class Lepidosauria; order Squamata; family Gekkonidae; genus Heteronotia; species Heteronotia binoei. Next base: position 68,273,107 of record NC_083236.1, on the reverse strand, counting down.
AGATATTGGATTTATATCCCTCCCTCCACTCTGAAGAGTCTCAGAGCGGCTCACAATCTCCTTTCCCTTTCTCCCCCACAACAGACACCCTGTGAGGTAGATGAAGATATTGGATTTATATCCCGCCCTCCACTCCTAAGCGTCTCAAAGTGGCTCACAATCTCCTTTACCTTCCTCCCCCACAACAGATACCCTGTGAGGTGGGTGGGGCTGGAGAGGGCTCTCACAGCAGCTGCCCTTTCCAGGACAACCTCTGCCAGAGCTGTGGCTGACCCAAGGCCATTCCAGCAGGTGCAAGTGGAGGAGTGGGGAATCAAACCCAGTTCTCCCAGATAAGAGTCCATGCACTTAACCACTACACCAGACTGGCTCTCTATTAAAGCTATGGCTGACCCAAGGCCATTCCAGCAGCTGCAAGTGGAGGAGTGGGGAATCAAACCAGGTTCTCCCAGATAAGAGTCTGCACACTTAACCACTACACCAACCTGGCGTACAGGGGTGAGCTATCTGCCTGCGAACCGCAGGAGTGCCACACCTTTAAAAAAGCATTAGACAAATAACAGGAACACTCACATCTCTCACGTTTGATCATATCTTATTAAATTTCAGAAACGGGCTTAAATTTACCCCCCCCCCCCGATAAACAAAAGGATTGCATTTTTATTACATGCAGCAAAATTATCAATAGCACAAAGATGGAAGTCAGAAAAACCACCAGATGTAAACTTATGGCACTCAAAGTCATGGCCCTTATACGTAATGGCTAATCTTATAGACAACATCCAAACCCAATCTCAACCACAACTTGAGTACACTGGTTATTTCACAATATGGAACCCGATACTTGAATATCTGCAAAATCAAAATGAAATTCCTAAAATGGTAACAGATATGCAACTCTGGTAAATATAGATCATAAGTTATCTGAATTGGTTAATACAGTTAACATAGTAGGTTTTGTTATGCTTAAATACTAACTAAACTTTCTAAGTATGTGGTTTGTAGATAGACCAAGAAATACTAGATATTATGTTGGATAAGGATAGAGTTATAGTACCTTAACAAAGCTGTAAGTATATAAATGTTATTATATTACCTTGGATTTATATTCTCTTTAGCATAGGAATTCCTATATTCACTGATGTTGCTTATCGACACTTATAGAAGTTTAAATTTGTTCGGAAAGGACTCAGCAATTGTAAATTCTACAAGTACTCTCAATTGGGGTTTTTTCGTTTGGTTCACTATGTTTTTGTATTTCTGTACTCTTGAAGGACTACTGCTATTGTTATGGCAATAATTATAATTCTGGTTAAAATAAATAAAACATATTTGGAAAAAAAAACGCATTAGAGCCTAATGCGTCTCTGATTGGGTTCCAAAGACAAGTTAATCTGTGCTCAGACCCTGGAAAGAAAGCAGTCCTGCATAAATCTCTGGTCCCAACAATAGAGAAAGTGGCGAAAGCGTAACCACATGTTTCTCTTCCGCGTCGCATTCTTATTTCTGTTTCTTCTCTTTTTTTCACTCTGAGAGACCCGTTTCGAAAGTCTGTGTCTTCCTCTACGGGCTCCATCCCTCCAACCCTTTCCTCGCTCTGGAGAGGTCCCATCATGCCCGCGACGACTTTGTACAAGCAAAAGAGGAAATCATCCAACACAGCATTTTTTAAAGGAAAAAAAATTGTTCCCAAAACTGCCACATCGAAAAAGAAAACCCAATCAACTAAATTCATTTCAGCGTAAAAAAAAGGAAGAAAAAGAAAGAAAATCTGAAGGTCTGCTTCTCATTAAAGCTCAGGAGGAATTGATTGACCCTTTGCTGTTGTGGAATTGATTGCTCCAGAGAAACACCATCCGGGTTCCTTTGCCACAGCAAAGGCTCGAACAAGGGACTAAACCCAAGGCAGTAAAAGGAAAACCGTGCCTGGGAGAGTCGTGCTGTTTTCTCTGAAAATGAATGGGGGTTTTGGTCCAAAACTCATCTCTGTCTCTCTCTAACTCTCTCTTGCAGCTAACGTTCAGGAGTGGAGTCAAGTTTTCCTGAAATGTTTGAAGTGAACCACCAAAAGGCATTTCCACCAGGTCTGATTGGCTAGTGACGGTCCAGAGGTGCACACTGTCCCTGTACCATCTGGCCTGTCTGAACCATATAGATAAATTCACAAAACGGCTTCATGCCTGGACCTGGATAGCTCAGGCAAGCCCAATCTTGTCAGATCTTGGAAGCTAAGTAGGGCCAACTCTGGCAAGTGCCTGGATGGGAGACCTCCTTGGAATAAAATATATACCACAAGATAAAATATATACCACAAGTTAGGCACACAACTAGTTCACACCAAGCAAGTTTTTATTTTGCTTCAGTTAATTCTCAAAGCCTACATCCCTGAGGACTTCTTCCCAAGCAGGTAGGGATGGCAACAATGCCTACGAGTGGCCAGGTTTTGTAGCTTCCGTAATCCACACAGAATATATATGAGGGATTTCTGCACACACGTATGCATTTCCTCATGTTTCCAGATACAGCTTCAGAATTTCCGGCCAGTTCTTATGAAGGCAGGAGTGAACATTCCCCATTCGCTGACTCGCAGAGCCCTGAGCCGCTGTGGGCAGACAAATCCGATGCCTTTACAGGACCATCCCTGTTTTCGATCTTGCCCACACGGCCGAGATAAAGCAGTGCTCCAGCATTCCCTTCCTTGCCTGATTCACAGGATGACCTTGCTCCCTCTCCCCCTTGCCCTGCCCAGCCTTTTTGAACCAATCCTGTCTCCCTGCCAGATAAAGGGGATTAATACATCCACAGAAGAAGAGGAAACAATGCAGGTTTAAAAATGACAATTGTTTTCACTCATAAAAAACCTCTACAGATTCTTGCATTGTGTTGAAGACGAGGCCATGTCATGAGTCTGAACTGCGATCCCCATATAAAATTAAAATGAGAAGCCAGATCTCCAGGGAACACACACTGAGATGTAAATTAATAGAACAACCTTACATTTAAATGCAAACTATGGAGGTTTGAGGAGGAGTTTGGAAACTTGATGGAAAAGTTCTGCAATGAAGACCTAGATCCAGATCTGCAGAAAGCTCCAGGCCAAAACAAGTTGTGAGCCACAGTGTGTGTGTGTGTGTGTGTGTGTGTGTGTGTGTGTATATAATTGGGGTTTTTTGCCACTGTGTGACACAGAGTGTTGGACTGGATGGGCCATTGGCCTGATCCAACGTGGCTTCTCTTATGTTCTTCTGTGACACAGAGTGTTGGACTGGATGGGCCATTGGCCTGATCCAACATGGCTTCTCTTATGTTCTTATGTGACACAGAGTGTTGGACTGGATGGGCCATTGGCCTGATCCAACGTGGCTTCTCTTATGTTCTTATGTGACACAGAGTGTTGGACTGGATAGGCCCTTGGCCTGACCCAACATGGCTTCTCTTATGTTCTTATGTGACACAAAGTGTTGGACTGGATAGGCCATTGGCCAGATCCAACATGGCTTCTCTTATGTTCTTATGTGACGCAGAGTGTTGGACTGGATGGGCCACTGGCCTGATCCAACGTGGCTTCTCTTATGTTCTTCTGTGACACAAAGTGTTGGACTGGATGGACCATTGGCCTGATCCAACGTGGCTTCTCTTATGTTCTTCTGTGACACAGAGTGTTGGACTGGATGGGCCATTGGCCTGATCCAACAAGGCTTCTCTTATGTTCTTATGTGACACAGAGTGTTGGACTGGATGGGCCATTGGCCAGATCCAACATGGCTTCTCTTATGTTCTTATGTGACACAGAGTGTTGGACTGGATAGGCCATTGGCCTGACCCAACATGGCTTCTCTTATGTTCTTACGTGACACAAAGTGTTGGACTGGATAGGCAATTGGCCAGATCCAACATGGCTTCTCTTATGTTCTTATGTGACATAGAGTGTTGGACTGGAGGGGCCACTGGCCTGATCCAACATGGCTTCTCTTATGTTCTTATGTGACACAAAGTGTTGGACTGGAGGGGCCATTGGGCCTGATCTAACATGGCTTCTCTTATGTTCTTATGAACTGCGGGGGAACAGCAGGGTGAAAGTGTCAGGGGGTGTGTGCAAATGGTACACATTTGCACAAAACAAATGTAAAAGCTAGAAGAAACCATGAGAAAAGACGGAACTGAAGGTGGTATGTAATGTAGAATGTGCCTACCCAATCATGCGGGGTTAAAAGAAGGAGGAAGGCTGCTGTTTTAAAAGAAACCGATGCAAAAAAAACCCAACTTTTAAAGACATTCAGGTGAATGTTGTCCTCCTGTCTCTCTGATTTTCCCTCTCTGTTGTTTGTAATCATGGGGGAGGGGAGGATGTTAATAACACTGCCTGCTTGTGGAAAGGGGGCTTGAATAAACCTGATTTCGGAAAACAGGCTGAGCTACAGAGTTTTGCTTCAGGCCACCCAAGGAACGAGAAGGCAGAGCTGAGATGTGGACAGCAGCTCTGGACATCCAAGTGCAACTCCCTGCTCACTCGGGACGAGATCGTATCAAGGCCCGTTCTGCTTCCAGAACAGCCGGCCCGCCAGCACTCTCTGGCCAGAGGCCTACGAGAGAGACACCAAGACAATGGCCCTGTAGGACAACACTGGATCGGCTCCAGAGCCTATCTCCCGCTAAGTGAGAACTCTGCCTCTGGTGGAGGAAGAGGCAGAAGGAGAATGCAAACACCAGTCACAAGGGGCCTCCTATTAGGATCTGCCCTGAATAACACAAAGCAGCATGCAAGCTGCAGAGTTTGCTAGAAGTCTTCACCAGGCTGAATTTCTCTCTTTCTCTTTTAAAGATGCCGCATCGGATTCAGTTCGTAGGCTCGAGGGTTCATAGAATCATAGAGTTGGAAGGGACCTCCAAGGCCATCTAGTCCAGCCCTCTGCACAATGCAGGAAATTCACAAATTTTTGTTGTTCAGTTGCACAGCCGAGTCCGACTCTTTGTGACACCATGGACAGAGTCACGCCAGGCCCTTCAGTCTTCCACCATCCTCCGAAGTCTGCTCAAATTTGTGTTTGTTACATCAGTAATGCTGTCCAGCCATCTCATCTTTTGCCGTCGCCTTCTTCTTTTGCCTTCTGTCTTTCCCAGCATCAGGGTCTTCTTCAATGAGTGCTCCCTTCTCCTTGGGTGGCCAAAGTATTTGAGCTTCAGCTTCAGCATCTGACCTTCCAGGGAACAGTCTGGGTTGATTTCCCTTAGGACCGACTGATTGGATCTTCTTGCAGTCCAACGGACTCTCAAGATTCTTCTCCAGCACCACATCTCAAAAGCATCTATTCTTCTGCACTCAGCCTTCCTTTTCACAAATACCTCCCCCTAGGCTCAAAGGATCAGCATCACTATCAGATGGCTATCTAGCATCTGTTGAAAAACCTCAAGGAAGGAGAGCCCACCACCTCCCAAGGAGGAAGCCTGTTCCACCGAGGAACTGCTCTAACGGTCAAGAAGTTCTTCCTAATGTTGAGTCAGAAACTCTTTTGATTTAATTTCAACCCACTGGTTCTGGTCCTGCCTTCTGGGACCACAGAAAGCAATTCCACACCATCCTCTTTGGGACAGCCCTTCAAGTACTTGAAGATGGTGATCAGGTTACCCTCTCAAGATTGCAAAATACCTGGACATTTTGGAGGTGCAGCCTGAAGAGGATGGGGTTTGAGGAGGGGGAGACTACAATGGGGCATAATGTCATACAGTCCATCCTCCAAAGCAGCCATTTCCTCCAGGTGAACTGGAGAGCCAGTTTGGTGTAGTGGACTCTGGAGAGCCAGTTTGGTGTAGTGCGGACTCTTATCTGGGAGAACCGGGTTTGATTCCCCACTCCTCCACTTGCAGCTGCTGGAATGGCCTTGGGTCAGCCATAGCTCTGGCAGAGGTTGTCCTTGAAAGGGCAGCTGCTGTGAGAGCCCTCTCCAGCCCCACCCACATCACAGGGTGTCTGTTGTGGGGAAGGAAGGTAAAGGAGATTGTGAGCCATTCTGAGACTCTTCAGAGTGGAGGGCGGGATATAAATCCAATATCTTCTTCTTCTTCTTTTTCTGATGTCTACTGCCTAGAGATCAGCTGTCCTCCCAGATCTCCAACCATCACCTGGAAGTTGGCAACCCTAGCTCTCACCTTCTCTCAGGAAATCAGCCACAGGGCTCGTTTCAGGGACCAATGTCCCTAATTGTGCAGAGGGCAGGATTTCTTAGTTCTAGCTACAGAAAGGAATTGTATGCTCAGCTTGTAGCAAAGGGAGAATTCAATGCCAGGGACAGAACTTTCCTCTCTTCTTCACTGTTCCACTATGGGGTGCAGGGCTTTTTTGGTTTAAAAAACCCCCCGCAGGAACTCATTTGCATATTAGGCCACACCCCCTGACATCACCATTGCTTTGCGTGTGGCTTCTTTTTGTAGGGAAAGCCCAGCAGGAACTCATTTGCATATTAGGCCACACCCCCTGATTCCAAGCCAGCTGGAACTGTGTTTCTGTATGTTCCTGCTCAAAAAAAGTCCTGATGGGGTGTACCAACCGTTCTGGGAAGATTCTTCCAGTGCTGATCCATTTACCCTTTTTAATAATGCTGCCTGGTTTTGGAGAACCTTCGTGCAAATCAGAATAATTGAGTTTATTGAGCGGTTGCCTTAGCACAGGTTCCTAGCTAAGTTATTGTGGCCAGTGGAAGTGGCAAATGAAACACAAACTAAACCTAGGAATCGTGTAGCCGCACTGGTTGAATAGAGGACTGGTGCCTCAAGAATTTCATCAAGTTTCTATTCGGTACTACCTGCGTCTGAAAATACAAGACTGAAACAGCAGGTGATAGTACCCATTTTTTTTCAGCATCCAGGAGTGGACGGTTACTTTAAGCTTTGATGCATGGACACTGAATTTGAATCAGGTGTTCTAAATTGTACACCTTGAGAAAGTTTCAGGACATAAAGAGTATGAATGCGTTTAGCATTTTTTTTTTTTTGAAATGCTTTGCGCACAGTGGCCTTTGTAGTTTGCAATTATCGGCGCACTGTGGTTTCCCGTTGTGTTTACCCACCTGGGGATTGACAACCTCAACGCGGCCAGATGGAAACCGGTTGAGGATCTCACAGCCGGGGGACCCCGTGACCCATTTGCCAAGTTAGCAAGTGACATCACTTCTCACCAAGGTGGCCAGGAATGAAAAAGTCTCCCTCCCCCCCCAAAAAAGCACTGTTCCATCCAAAAAAGAGAGAGTTGTTAGAATGATCATAGTTTTGAAACACATTTCTCATGAAACGCCTCCAAGCAGAGCAAAGGAGAATCTCTCTCTCTCCCTCCCTCTCTCTCCACCCCCCCCCCTTCCTCCCCATATTTCATCCTGGTGTTTAAGGACAGATCATGGAATGGAGTAGCGGCTGGTTAGGAACATCATGTTATTAAAAAAGAAAAAAAACTCTACGCAGGAAGATTTTATTGAGCAATAAAACTAGCTCATGACCTCTTACTAAACCCTTTAAGATTAGCGTTCTCGAGCTGTAGAACATGCTGGGGTGGAGGGGATAAGACACAGAAGAGGTGTGAAATGTCAGAGCTGCAGGAGAAGGAGCAGAGAGAGCCCGATCGCCGCTTCTTCCAGCCGGGAGCCCTGCTAACACGGCTGGCCATGCCCCTAGGCAAACTAGGCAATTACCTAGGATGTTGGTTTTCTGGGGGCGCCAAAATGGGCGCCCACCCCCATGTGACTCAGTGATGTTATAAGTGTTAGGAGGCACCAGACGTTAGCCTGGCCTAGAGTGCCAGACAGCCTAAAATCAGCCTTGCCTGCTAACACACCCACTGTGCCACCTAGGCACCCCATCATCTAGACACCTCACACTTAGAAACCCCATCAACTTGAACTGATAAAAGGAAGTGCTTTTTCACCCAAAGGGTGATTAACACGTGGAATTCACTGCCACTGGAGGTGTGGCAGCTACAGGCATAGACAACTTCAAGAGGGAACTGGATAAACATATGGAGCAGAGGTCCATCAGCGGCTATTAGCCACAGCGTATTGGTGGAACTCTCTGTCTGGGGCAATGATGCTCTGTGTTCTTGGTGCTTGGGAGGGCACAGTGGGAGGACTTCTAGTGTCCTGGTCCTACTGATGGATCTCCTAATGGCACCTGGGTTTTTTGGCCACTGTGTGACACAGAGTGTTGGACTGGATAGCCCATTGGCCTGATCCAACATGGCTTCTCTTACGTTCTTCTGTGACACAGAGTGTTGGACTGGATGGGCCACTGGCCTGATCCAACATGGCTTCTCTTACGTTCTTCTGTGACACAGAGTGTTGGACTGGATGGCCCATTGGCCTGATCCAACATGGCTTCTCTTATGTTCTTATGTGACACAGAGTGTTGGACAGGATGGGCCTCTGGCCTGATCCAACATGGCTTCTCTTATGTTCTTCTGTGACACAGAGTGTTGGACTGGATGGGCCATTGGCCTGATCCAACATGGCTTCTCTTATGTTCTTCTGTGACACAGAGTGTTGGACTGGATGGGCCACTGGCCTGATCCAACATGGCTTCTCTTATGTTCTTAGGCATCTAGTCTTTCGCCTTTCCCCTGACATGCTGCTTTTCTGCAAGAAGGGAGTTTTCTCTGTGAGCCCCTCCTGCTGGTGATGCAACCTAGCCTGAGCTGTACTGTCTTGGTATGAACTCATTCTGGGGCTGGCAGACCCTGGCAGTTCTGCATTTTTGGTGGCACAGGTGGGTTGCCAGGTGTGTGTTGGAAAAGATCTGGAGGCTTTGGAGGAGGATCCAGGAGAGAATGGGGCTTGAGGAGGGGAGGGGCCTCAGCAGGGTCCAATGCCCTAGACTCCACCCTTCCAAGCAGCCATTTTCCCCAGGGGAGCTGATCTCTGCAAGCTGGAGTTCAGTTGTCAAAGCGGAAGATCTCCAGGCCCAACTGGAGGCTGGCAACCCTATGGCATGGGGACCATCACCTGATCCAGCTTCCATATGAGACAGTGGCTGCTACGAGGCTGCTTGTCCGTATGCCGCACCCTCCCAGATAGGGTTGCCAACCTCCAGGTGGGGCCTTGAGAGCTGGCGTTACAGCTGATCTCCAGACAATGAAGAGCACTGTTCCCCTGAAGAAAATGGCTGATGTGGAGGGTGGACTAGGGTTGCCAATCTCCAGGTTGACTACTGGGGGGTGGAGCCTATGGAAGGTGGAGCTTGGAGAGGGGAGGGGCTCCAGTGGGGTACAATGTCCTGCAAGTCCACTTTCCAAAGTGACCCTTTTCTCCTGTTGAGCTGATCTCTGTTGCCTGGAAATCAGTTGTAATCAGTGTTCCCTCGAAGCTGAGTCAGTGTGAGCCAGCTCACAGTTTTTAAGCCTCCGGCTCACACATTTTTTGTCTTAGCTCAAGAAGGATGGCCCCAGAGCACACTCATTGATGCAGGAGCTCACAGCTTTAACGCCAGTAGCTCTCAAAGTAGAATTGTTGCTCACAAGACTCCACAGCTTAGAGGGTAGGGCTTTTTTTGAGCAGGAACGCACAGAAACGCAGTTCCAGCTAACTTGGGGTCAGGGGTATGGCCTAACATGCAAATGAGTTCCTGCTGGGTTTTTCCTACAAAAAAGCACTGTGTGAAACAATGGAGACATGAGGGGGTATGGTCTAATATGCAAATGAGTTCCTGCTGGGCTTTCCCTACAAAAAAGCCCTGTGTGAAACAATGGAGACATGAGGGGGTATGGTCTAATATGCAAATGAGTTCCTGCTGGGTTTTTCCTACAAAAAAGCCCTGTGTGAAACAATGGAGACATGAGGGGGTATGGTCTAATATGCAAATGAGTTCCTGCTGGGCTTTCCCTACCAAAAAAGCCCTGTGTGAAACAATGGGGACATCAGGGGGTGTGGCCTAATATGCAAATGAGTTCGTGCTGGGCTTTTTCTACAAAGAGGCCCTGTTTGAACCAATGGTGATGTCAGGGGGCGTGGCCTAATACACAACAGAGTTCCTGCTTGCCTTTTTCCTACAAAAAAGCCCTGTGTTCAACAACGGTGACATCAGGGGTGTGTGGCCTAATATGCAAATGAGTTCCTGCTGGGCTTTTCCTACAAAAAAAAGCCCTGTTAGAGGGAATATTGGTTTCAATGGCATGACAACTCCAGCCTCCACCTGGGGACTGGCAACCTTAAGTGGACTCTGTGGCCTTCTATCCCCTCCCCAAACCTCACTCTCAAAGTCTCCAGGGATTTTCAATCCCAGGGTTGCTAGTCCTGACCCCCAACCAGGCCACGGTGACCCCCAGGCTCTGTCATCCGCTCTGTTGAGTCAGTCTTACAGCCAAACCTCTGAGGGCTTTCTTGCCAAACCCAGGGGAAATTCAGCAGGTCTCCTCGACGTAACGAGAGACAAAGAATATCAGCTCTGGGTTGAGTGAGTCACAAGAGACCAGAACCGCATCTGACACACCAGAATCAAAGGCCCAGCTTGCTTAATTCAGTGGAGAAAGAGGCCTTTAGTCATCCTCGAGAGTCAGATTTGTTCAGAAGCCCAACCGCATTTGATGCTTATTCAGTGAGTCGTTTCAGAAGGTCCAGCCCTATAACATACAAAAATCTCTTCAGAGTCTACTGGCAGTGGCCTATATATGCCAGTAGACTCTGAAGAGATTTTTGTATTTAGTAGAGGCCCAGGACTGGCCTGTTTTGAATCTTACACTTAAACGGCTTGAGGTAATCTGCTGTCATAGGAATAGCTGGCTCGAAATTAAAATTAAAAGTAATTGAATAGAATTGAATAGAGAGAGCAGAAGAGCAACTGGCCATCCAAAAGGACAGCTTGCTTTCGACAGAAGTATTGTAGAGAGCCTTAAAGGCCAGCAAATTCCAGAAGGCTTGTGCATCTGGTCCCAAAAAAATAAGCTTGGACTGGCTTTAGCTCAGAAGAATATTTACATTGGGTTGTTGTAACAAAAGGCTGGTAGCCCTGGAAGAAGTGTATGAAAGATTACTCCTGAGGAAGTCCATTGACGAAATGAGCTTACATCCGGGTGCTCATTGGGCTTTTTTTTTTTTTTTTGCCATATTGAAATGTGAAAATGGAGCTCTGTCATAATATGAATCACAAAAAGATATCTGCAAAGGTTTTAAAACGATTTTAATAAATATTGTTAGCCAGCACAGCACAGTAGTTGTATTTTGTATTACGTGTCTTATTCACTGTGATCCCTTTTTGTTGATTATAATCCCCAGGTGGGGGCAGGGGCTCCCCCGGTTTGGTGGCCCTCCCCCCGCTTCAGGGTCATCAGAAAGCGGGAGGAGGGGAGTGAAAGGTCTGCTGGGAAATCCATTATTTCCTATGGAGACATTCCCATAGGAAATAATGGAGAATTGATCTGTGGGTATCTGGGGCTTTGTGGGGCGGCTGTTTTTTGAGATAGAGGCACCAAATTTTCAGTATTGCATCCAGCGCCTCTCCCCAAAATACCCCCCAGGTTTCAAAAAGATTGGACCAGGGGGTATAATTCTATGAGCCCCAAAAGAAGGTGCCCCTATCCTTCATTATTTCCTATGGTAGGAAGGCCTTTAAAAAGGCGTGCGGTCCCTTTAAATGTTGGCTGGGGCTGATGGGAGTTGTAGGCAAAAAACATCTGGAGAGCTACCTTTGGCCACCCCTGGGATAGCGGGTTCGATACCTGCAGAGGCTTGGTCGCAGTGAATCAAAGCTCTTTATTATAATTACAGCACGGCAGCAGTTAAACTAGGACTGCTGAACAGGGCCAAGGGGGCTAACTACGGTATATGCACACCCAAAATCCCCGCGCTAGAACGTCATTGGGTCATTTGAACCAGCAGGGGGCTAACAGTTGGTCCAGGGAAGCAGTGCTTTGGCCCCTGCTTCCCATTGTACCTGTGTTCTCACCCTCAGTCCCAAAGGCTCCAATGAGCCCGGCATGGAACTAACAATCCACATTTTAATGCAGAGTCCCATCCACAACAGTGACCTTGGGTCAGTCACAGTCCTCTCCGAGCTCTCTCAGCCCCGCCGGCCTCACAGAGGTGTCTGTTGTGGGGAGAGGAAGGGAAGGAGATTGTAAGCTGCTCTGAGACTCCAATTCCCGGTTCAGCCCTGTCCTCAAACTGGCACTCTACACTTGAATCATGGAAGAAGAAGCAGAAGGAGAAGGAGGAGGCGGGGGAGGGGGAGGGGAAGGAGATGATCTCCAAATTTATCCTTTCTCCAAAGAGTTCTGTTCCATTGCAACAGAGAGAGGAACTCTGCTGATTACTCTGGTTTTTGCCTCTTTCGAAACAAAATGCACATGCAAGGCCTCCATCTTGCAGATAATCATACCGAATGAAACAGGACATTCAGACATAGCTAACTGGAACTTCCTCATACAGAGGCATCATACCTGACAGTAAGGCCAAAGAGGGAGCCCCGTGGTGCGGAGTGGCAAGCTATGGTACTGCAGTCCAAGCTCTGTTCACAATCTGAGTTTGATCTCAGCAGAAGCTGGGTTCAGGTAGCCAGCTCCAGGTTGACTCAGCCTTCCATCCTTCTAAGGTCAATCAAATGAGTACCCAGCTTGCTGCGTGTAAAGGGTAGATGTAGGGCTGCCGGTCCAGGCGGGGGTTCCCAACCTGCCAGCCCACATGATAATGATGTGACGTCATCGCGCCGGTGCACAGCAGCCATTCTAGGCGTTTCCAGGAAAACTCTATGGTTTTCCAAGGCGCTGTAGCCATTTGGGAGGGCAAACTCTATGGTACAATAGGTACCATAGAGTTTTCCCCTCCCAAAAGGCTAGAGCGGCCGGGAAAACCATAGCGTTTCCCTGGAGATGCCTAGAGCGGCCGCATGCAACATCACTGACGCGATGATGTCACTTCTGGGTGACGTCATTGCATTGCATGCGCTCATTGTGCACGCACAAATGTCCCCCACTCCAGCACTGAGGAGACTTGGCAACCCTAGGTAGATGACTGGGGAAGGCAAGGACAAACCACCCCGCAAAAAGTCTGCCAGAAAAACATCACGATGTGATGCCAACCCATGGGTTGGCAACGACTCGGTGCTTGCACAGGGGACTACCTTTACAGCCAATGAATGGGAAGGCGGGGGGGGGGGGGAGAGAATGCTGCCTTCAGAGACAGCTCAAAGGCAGCCGCTACTGGATAGAGACTCTGGCTTAGAAAGACCTTTGCGCTGGTCCATCAGAGCAGTTTCAAGGCTGTTACTGGAAGCCCTAAATTCTGGCTGAGTCACTGGGACTTCTTCCCATAAAGCCAGCTTACGATCAGAGTGTACAAGGTAGGTGACACCATCTTCCGTCTTATTTAACTGCGTTTGATGCAACGAAACAACCACAACTGGAAAAAAAAAACTGTCAGCAGTTTTATAGTGGGGAGCAAGCAACTAGTTGTTTTTCTTCTAAACAGTTTCTGGAAAACTGAAAGGGGGCCGGTGACCTTTTGAAACCCACTGTCCAAGACTAAAGCAAACTCGATTTGAGTAGCATTTGGGGCCTCTCACCACAGGGACGTTTGCATTTTCACAATAAGGTGAGAGAAAACAAAGGTCTTTTGCTTCTTCAGGAAAGGAAAGATCCCCTGTGCAAGCACCAGTCGTTTCCAACTCTGGGGTGATGTTTTTACGGGATGGTTTGCCATTGCCTTCCCCAGTCATCTACGCTTCCCCCCCCCCCCGCCTCCAGCAAGCTGGATACTCATTTGACCGACCTCGGAAGGATGGAAGGCTGAGTCAACCTGGAGCCGGCTACCTGAAAACCCAGCTTCCGCCGGGGATCAAACTCAGGTCGTGAGCAGAGCTTAGGACTGCAGCACCACAGCTTTAACACTCTGCACCACGGGGCTTTGCTTCTTCAACGGCTTTCCAAAAAAAGAGGCGAGGGAGGGAACCCAGTGCAATTACAGGGAGGGGGGAAAAAAAATCTCAGCTCATGAAACAGAGTGAAAAATAATTAAAACAAAACACCAGCGGTCCCAGCCAACTGCTCAAAGGCTTCCTTCTCCCACTCATGCTCCCCTCCCTGCAAACCAAATGTGTAGATTAGGTTGGCTGACATAAGGAGAGCACTGACCCTTGACCGAGCTCTGTAATCCCATGATTGGAGAGGATAGGGTGGGACCTGAGAGATCGAGAGGAAGGAAGTGGAGGTGTAGTAGGCTTCACAGATCCTTCGTGTGCCTTGGCAGCAGCAATCCTTCCCACGCAATTCTCCACCCATTCTCTCCTGTTGCGCTGACCATGCGCAAAGCCTCACTGGCGCGTGGGGGACTGTAGCAAGCACTCTTAAGAGGTCCTTGAGCATCAATGGTGGCCCATTAGCCTTTAGGGTTGCCAATCCCCAGGTGGGGGCAGGGGATCTCCCAGTTTGTGTAGAGGGATTGGTGTACAAAGAATTATGAAGACGTTTATAAATTAGATGTTTCAAGCATTTATTAGCAGCATATGATTACACAGTGTTTGTTGTGTGTTTTACTAATCCCCAGGTGGGGGCAGGGGGTCCCCCAGTTTGGAGGCCCTCCCTCTGCTTCCAAAAGCAAGGGGGAGGGAAATGTCTGCTGGGCACTCCATTATTCCCTATGGAGACCGATTCCCACAGGGGAGAATGGAAAATTGATTCACAGGTATCTGGGGCTCTGGGAGGGGCTGTTTTTTGAGGTAGAGGGACCAAATTTCCCACATAGCATCCAGTGCCTCTCCCCAAAAGACCCCCCCAAGTTTGAAAAAGATTGCACCTGGGGGTCCAATTCTATGCGCGCCAAAAGAAGGTGCCCTTATCCTTCATTATTTCCAATGGAGGGAAGGCATTTAAAAGGTGTGCAGTCCCTTTCAATTTGATGCCCAGAACACCCTTCGGAGTCCAATTATGCTTGTCACAACTTCGCTTCTGGCACCACCCCCAAAGTCTCCTGACTCCATCTCCAAAGTCCCCAGATATTTATTGAATTGGACTTGGCTCCACCCCCAAAGTCTCCTGACTCCATCTCCAAAGTCCCCAGATATTTATTGAATTGGACTTGGCAACCCTAGCTAAGAGGAAAAACCTCCGTTTCAAAATATTCTAGGGACAAAACAGCTGGAATGTTACCTGCATGTATGGTTTTCCCAGAGGCAAATTATCAACTGCCAGACTGCAGTGCTGAAATGGACGGGTCCCGATCGTTTCCAGCAGTCTCAGATATTTCACTGATAGATTTCAAAGGGGGGGGTGGGTGGAGGCGCTCTGTTTGCAGTTCGGTGGATTTTTAGCACAGAACACTTCCTGACCAAAGTCGCTTCCGCGGAGATGAATGTTATGCGCTAAACAGCTCTACCTTTCGCCATCAATCTCTCTTCTGTTCTAAACTCCCTTCAAGAGGGATGCTGATTGCCCCACATTTAGCACCTCTGGCCCCAGCGCTTTATCGCTTACATCTTTTTGGAAAGGAGGAAAGGTATCAATAGTTTTACAGCACAGACCCCTTTGTTTAGCCCTTGCAAAAAAAAATAATAATAATTAAATACAAAACTTCTCCCACAGTCAAATGCAAAAGGCCCAATATTCTCTGCTCTTATCTGACTGGAAACCTGATTTAATCACTGCCAACCTGCAACGGTTTCATCTGGGGGATGCAGAACGCAAGGAGACGCGCGGCTGCCTCCTACGAACCTTAAAGAGGAAAGGAAGCCCTTTTTTTATAAAACAAAAATTCTTCAAAGGCCAGTAAAGTAACCGCAAAATTAAACCACACACACCCAGAGAGACACCGAGCACATGCCATCTGCAAAGAATGCACCGTCAAGCCAGAGTTTAGAAGATCTGGAGGCTGAATTTACAGCTACAAAGAAGATGCGGAGGCTGAATTTATAGCTACATGGAAACTGAGACAATTGCTGGGGGAAATAGATTTTGATTCTGTGCAGGAATTTCCCTTTCATTCGCTTGTCCTTTGCCACAGCTGCATTCTGTCCCAGCATATCGAGGCCTCTGCTTGCTCTCTATCATCTTAGGAATTCTTTGGCCCAAACCTTGAAGGGAAGGGCCTAGCTTTGCAACCAATTGCTTCTTCCTCCTTAGCAGGTGGCTGGGTTCTTCAGCAGTCCCCAACCCTTTTGGCACCAGGGACTGGTTTTGTGGAAGACAATTTTTCCACAGACCGGGGAATGGTTTCAAGATGATACAATTGTGCACTTTATTTCTAAAGTATTTGGTGTGGTGGTTAAGTCTGCAGACTCTTATCTGGGAGAACCAGGTTTGATTCCCCACTCCTCCACTTGCAGCTGCTGGAATGGCCTTAGGTCAGCTATAGGTCTCGCATAGTTGTCCTTGAAAGGGCAGCTTCTGGGAGAACTCTCTCAGCCCCACCCACCTCAAAGGGTGTCTGTTGTGGGGGAGGAAGGTCAAGGAGATTGTGAGCCACTCTGAGAATCTGAAATTCAGAGTGGAGGGCAGGATATAAATCCAATGTATTATTATTATTATTACTACTACTACTACATCATTGTAATATATAATGAAATAATCATACAACTCATGGCCCAATTGCTAACAGGCCACAGACTGGTACTGGTCCACTGCCCAGAGGTTGGGGACCCCTTCAGAGGAACATAAGAGAGGCCATGTTGGATCAGTCCAATGACCCATCCAGTCCAACACTCTGTGTCACCCAGTGGCCAAAAAAAACCCCAGGTGCCATCAGGAGGTCCACCAGTGGGGCCAGGACACTAGAAGCCCTTCCACTGTGTCCCCTCACCCAAACACCAAGAAGACAGAGCATCACTGCCCCAGACAGAGAGTTCCAACAATACACTGTGGCTAATAGCTACTGATGGACCTCTGCTCCATATACTTATCCAATCCCCTCTTGAAGCTGGCTATGCTTGTAGCCGCCGCCATCTCCTGTGGCAGTGAATTCCATGTGTTAATCACCCTTTGGGTGAAGAAGTGCTTCCTTTTATCAGTTCTAACCCAACTGCTCAGCAATTCCATGGAGTGCCCACGAGTTCTCATATTGTGAGAAAGGGAGAAAAGGACTTCTTTCTCTACGTTCTCCATCCCATACATAATCTTGTAAACCTCTATCATGTCACCCCCTCAGTCGACGTTTCTCCAAGCTCAAGAGCCCAAGTTAAAGAATATGCACAGTTTATGCATGCATGGAGGATTATTGATTCTAGCCTCTAATGGCAATTCTGATTAGGGTAGCTACCTACAGGGGAGGGACGGTGGCTCAGTGATAGAGCATTTGCTTGGTAAGCAGAAGGACCCAGGTTCAATCCCCGGCATCTCAACTAAAAAGGGTCCAGGCAAATAGGTGTGGAAAACCTCAGCTTGAGACCCTGGAGAGCCGCTGCCAGTCTGAGTAGACAATACTGACTTTGATGGACCAAGGAGGGTCTGATTCAGTATAAGGCAGCTTCATATGTTCATATGTACAGGCTGGGTTTTTCACCAGTCACAGAAAAGGTAAAAGCTGCCTCTACTCACTTGGAGGCCACAATTCACATTCAGAACAGAAGTCTACCAGAGAATCCTCTGCTCTTGGAAACAAGGGTGGAAAGGGTGCAAAGAGTGAGAAGAAACAAAGAACACTGAGAAATGTGTAGACCCAAAGGTTCATCTGTTCAAACTTTAAATTATTCCCGACATCTGCGAGGCTGCTATTTCTTCAGCAATGCTTGGGAATTCGTCTCACAAACATTAATTGGAATAAGCCAGCAGTACGGAATCGTGACTCATTGACGCTTTCCAAGATGGATCTCGTTTTATTGCTCAGAACTGGATATTTATTTGAAAAAAACAGCTTCTCAAGATAAGGCAACTGCTGGAGGGAAATGGAAAGTCGCCCCCTCACTTTAAAAACACTGCCGCTAACGTTTCCATCGGGAAAGGAGGTAGACTGTGGAGGCTGAAAACCAGGGCTGCTCACTGACCACGGAGGGTCTTGAGAACCCTCTTCCTCCGCCAGGAAATGAGGCTCACGGCTCAAAGCAATCCCTCATCTAGTTTATCCAACGGGGCCGCCCAAGCTGAAGAGCTGGATTGTCTAGGATGCCAAATACTCTGGAGAGCAGGGCTCCAACCGAACATGGGCTGATGATGAAGTTGCACCTAATTATTTCGAGCCTTCCAACAGGAAAACAAACACACATGCCTGGTCCCAGCTCAGAACAAGCAGTACTGAAATTGCTGGCTGTCAAATACATCTTGAACACCCTTGAAGCTGCCTTCTACTAAGTCAGACCATTGGTCCTTCAAGGTCAGTACTGCCTACCCAGACTGTCTGACAGCATCTCCCAGATTTTTGGCTAAAGTCTTACACATGATCTACCGCTGGTCCTTTCAACGGGAGATGCCAAGGATTGAACCTGGGACCTTCTGCATGCCAAGCAGATGCTCTACCTCTGAGCCACAACTCCTCCTTTCAAAGGGTTCGAGCCAGCATACATGGCTCTCCTTTTCCTTGTCTTATGCACACAGCAGCCCTGTGAGGCCAAGAGAGAACAACTGGCCCAAAGTCTAAGAACATAAGAGGAGCCATGTTGGATCAGGCCAATGGCCGGTCCAGTTCAACACTGCATCACACAGTGGCCAAAACCCAGGTGCCGTCAGGACATCCACCAGCAGGGCCAGAACAATAGAAG
The DNA here is from genome assembly GCF_032191835.1 of Heteronotia binoei. Taxonomy (NCBI): domain Eukaryota; kingdom Metazoa; phylum Chordata; class Lepidosauria; order Squamata; family Gekkonidae; genus Heteronotia; species Heteronotia binoei. Next base: position 68,254,459 of record NC_083236.1, on the reverse strand, counting down.
CCCTCCCTCCCACTGTTACTCCCAAGGTACCAAGGAATACAGAGCATCACTGCCTTAGACATAAGAGAAGCCATGTTGGATCAGGCCAATGGCCCATCCATTCCAACACTCTGTGTCACACAGTGGCCAAAATCCAGGTGCCATCAAGAGGCCCACTATCAGGGCCAGAACAATAGAAGCCCTCCCACTGTTGTCCCCGCCAAGCACCAAGAACACAGAGCATCACTGCCTTAGACATAAGAGAAGCCATGTTGGATCAGGCCAATGGGCCATCCAGTCCAACATTTTGTACCACACAGTGACCCAAAAAACCCAGGTGCCATCAGGAGGTCCATCAGTGAGGCCAGGACACTAGAAGCTCTCCCACTGTTGCCCTCCCCCCAAGCACCAAGAATACAGAGCATCACTGCCTCAGACATAAGAACATAAGAGAAGCCATGTTGGTTCAGGCCAATGGCCCCTCCAGTCCAACACTCTGTGTCACACAGTGGCCAAAAAACCCAGGTGCCATCAGGAGGTCCATCAGTGAGGCCAGAACACTAGAATCTCTCCCACTGTTGCCCCCCCCTCCCATAAATACCAAGAATACAGAGCATCACTGCCCCAGCCAGTGACGCGACGTGTTGTGAAATTTGGGAAATAAATGGGAAGGAATAATGGGAATTGCTGAGCTGTTGGTTTTAGAACTGTTTTGCACAATGGAAGGAGGATGGCTGCATTTAGGAATGATGTCCCCACAAGGCTTGTTACTTTGGAAAGGCAATAGGTGTCCTCTATCGTTAAGGAACTACACACCATACACCCCAAATATGACAGACCCCTACCACTTTCCAACTCCTAGGCAGATTTTTCCTGCCCAAACTTAAATCCCTTTTGTCTCTGAGCCACCCCTCAGTAGTATCTATTTCTTCTTTGTGGTGAGTCTAGGCCATTCTTGAATGACCTCGCTCCAGTCTGGTTTTATTTCTCTACCTCCCGGTATGTGTCCCAGGTACTTCACCTCATTCACAGCAAACTGACATTTGGAAATGTTCACAACGCTTCCAGCCTCTTTTATCCTCTGGAACACTATAGCCAGATGTTGGAGGTGTTCTTTCCAGGTTTGGTTGAAAATGGCAATGTTCTCTACGTAGGCCAGGACAAACTCTTTCAACCCTGACAACACTCTATCTATCAGCCTCTGGAAAGTGGCTGGGGTGTTCCAAAGACCAAAGGGTAGGGCAGTGAACTCAAAGCATCCCCCCCCTAGTCACAAATGCTGTTTTTGGTTAGTCTTTCGGGTCCATAACCACTTGGCAGTACCCTTTAGCTACAAGAATACAGAGCATCACTGCCCCAGACAGTGTCCCCTCTATACTTTGTGGCTAAGAACCACTGATGGACCTCTGCTCCATGTGTTCATCCAGTGCAATCTCAGAGAACTTCAGAGAGCAGGGATTCAAAACCCGGTTTCCCAAATCCTTGTCCAACATTATGACTACAAGACCCCACTGCATTCGGGGACAGATCACAGACAAAACCAGAGCACTGTGGCAGAACACAGACAAAACTAGCTCTGAGCTTAGCGTGAACACATCCATATATGTCACTACTGCAGGCAGGCCTCAGATTCAGTGGGAGCTCACAGGAGCTCAGTTCCTGAACCTTTCTGAGAGTTCTACCTCCTCCTGAGAGTTCCACCTCCTCCTTCTGAGAGAGGCAATTTGGTGTAGTGGTAAAGTGTACGGACTCTTATCTGGGAGAACCGGGTTTGATTCCCCATTCCTCCACTTACAGCTGCTGGAATGGCCTTGGGTCAGCCATAGCTCTGGCAGAGCTGTCCTTGAAAGGGCAGCTGCTGTGAGACCTCTCCCTGCCCCACCTACATCACAGAGTGTTTGTTGTGACAGTGAATTCCATGTGTTAATCACCCTTTGGGCGAAGAAGGACTTCCTTTTATCAGTTCTAACCCGACTGCTCAGCAATTTCATTGAATTTCCACAAGTTCTTGTATTGTGAGAAAGGGAGAAAAATACTTCTTTCTCTGCCTTATCTACGCCATGCATAATCTTGTAAACCTCTATCACGTCACCCCTCAGTTGACGTTTCTCCAAGCTAAAGAGCCCCAAGCGTTTTAACCTTTCTTCATAGGGAAAGTGTTCCAACCCTTTAATCATTCTAGTTGCCCTTTTCTGCACTTTTTCCCAATGCTAATAATATCTTTTTTCATTTGTCTTTGCCTGCCTTTCCCCATGAAGCAGAGTTAGTAGGGAAACACCAAGAGAAGTTGCCCAGAGAGCACTGAGATCTAGTTCACAAAATCTTTTGTGAACAAAATCTAGTTCACAAAATCTTTTTTTAACTTAGCCAAAGGAGGCTAAGTTAAAAACAACTAGGAAGCAGGCCTTCTCGATAATGGCACCCCAATGGTGGAACCAGCTGCCAGAGGAGGTGCGGGCCTTGTGGGATTTTAACCAGTTCCGTAGGGCTTGTAAAACCGCCCTCTTTCAACTAGCCTTTTAAGCTGAACTTAGCAGTAACATCAAGCCATCTTTATATATACTGAGTTTGTAGCACAGTTAAGTTTTACTGGATTTTAGACTATTTATGTAATTTAATTAACGTATGAACAGTTTTGTATTGTTATTGTTTGATTTTATTGTTGTTGTATCATGGTATGTACCATGTCCTGTAAGCCGCCCTGAGCCTGCCTCGGCGGGGAGGGCGGGGTATAAATAAAAATGTATTATTATTATTATTATTATTATTATTATTATTATTATTATTATTTTGTATTTGTTTCCTAATGGTGATTCAATCCAGTACAGTCCAATTATTGTTCCTTTGACCGTTGTCATGAACAGGAATCTCAGTGGATTTCCACAAAAAATCTCACACACAATTCCAACAGTCCGGCCTCCACTTGAGCATCAGTCAAGTTTACTTTCCTCATTTCTCAGTAAAGGTCCTAGAGGTTTTGACCTTTGCACTTGTTTTGCTGACCTTCGAACCGCACCAGAGGCGTTGCAGTTTTAAGGAGGCATTCAGCAGGCTTGTTTGTCTCAAGAGAATGAAAATGACTTGGTTCGATAGAGTTAAAGTGTTACAGGAATATAGATGGTTTGGCACAGCGATTCTTTTTAAATGCCTCAGGAATGCAAATGTCACAGGAATTCGTGTAACTGGATTCTTCAAAAGCAAAGCAAATTTTGGAGCAGCTGCTAGAATTTTTTTTTTTTTTAACCAGGATTTGGAAGTGACAGAAACAGAAATATTTGTGGCAAATTCTGTTTTTTTCCTTCCCCGAAATTCTGAAGCAAGTTTGCAAAGCACAGATCAAAGGTCTGGAATGGAGGATCCAGATATGGTATAGGATTGGGTTCTGATTTTGGGGCCTGGTTGGAGAAAATGGAAAATGTAATTGGCTCTGACTAGGTTCCCTCCCCACCCGCTCTCTTCATTCACACACCAAACATTGTCACAGTCACAAGTAATTCAATTATGCTCAGTTTATCCACGCTTCTTCCATTCATACTCTCTTCCTGAAAGCTAGCTTCGGTCCTGAACAAAACGCACCCATCTGGACTAGCAGCTAGCCTTGAATGCCATCTTTTAATGGTGCTCAGTTGTAAAGAGCATTTATGCATTTAGACAGCACAGTTTCTTTATGTACTTCCTCACCAAGAACACTGTAAGCGCTTAAGAAACTTCTTTATCATGTGAATTCATCGGACGTGCACACAAACCTGGTCAGCCAGCTGGTAATCTTCTAAAAGTTCTCAGTTTCTCAATCGCACTCAACAATTATCAGCATTGGCAATCTCTGTGTTAAGAATAAATGTCATGAATTCAGGCACTTTACAAGAAAAGTGAAACCACTGGGGTTTTAACACGAACCTGTTCTTGACTGGGGGAAAGTAACTGAACAGAGTTTGGAATCTGCTGTCCAGCAAAGTCCAGCTTAGGAGTTTCACTTATTCACCTCACATTATGCAGAGTTCACTTATCGGAGTAACTACATGTGCTTCGACTGCTATGAAGACTTCCTCATTAGTCACTTTACTACTGCCTTGTGCTCTAAAGCATGTGTGCACACACGAACCAGCACAGATATGAACAGCACTTATGCCTTTTCTGCACCAAAAGAAAGCCACGTGGCACAATCAAGATACCCACTCACCCCCCGCCCCCCGGTCTTGAAAATAAAGGGCATTTGCACAAATCTGTGTGATTTAATCTATTTCTGTAATCTGGACTGTGGGTCTAGAAGGGTGAGTTTGGCCCAGGCACTTGCCTACCTCACCGAGTTGTCATGACAACAAAAGGGGAGACGCCATGAGGGGTACACATTGGAGCATGCGCAGAGATGCTAAACGCTGCGCTAAAGGGAGAATTATCATTGAGAGAAACTGCACTTATTGAGAGTTGACTCAAAAATATAAAATACGTCTTTTTATGAGAAGTCAGCCTCAATTTGGAACATTATAAACCAGCCTTCCCCCCTTTATAGATGTTTAGTCTGTGTGCTCTTTGATTATGACTATAGGCCACTGAAGAAAGCACATTAAGCCGAAACGCCTTTAGCTTGTTGATTTTATGTATAGAATGGTTTTGGTCTGTAGTGAAGTTTTGACAAATGGCCATTCCTACATAAGAACATAAGAGAAGCCATGTTGGATCAGGCCAATGGCCCATCCAGTCCAACACTCTGTCTCACACAGTGGCCAAAAAAATTACATATATACACACACAGTGGCTAATAGCCACTGATGGACCTCTGCTCCATATTTTTATCTAACCCCCTCCTGAACCTGGCTATGCTTGCAGCTGCCACCACCTCCTGTGGCAGTGAATTCCACATGTCAATCACCCTTTGCGTGAAGAAGGACTTCCTTGTATCTGTTTTAACCCAACTGCTCAGCAATTTCATCGAATGCCCACGAGTTCTTGTATTGTGAGAAAGGGAGAAAAGGACTTCTTTCTCTTCCCTCTGCATCCCATGCATAATCTTGTAAACCTCTATCATGTCACCCCGCAGTCGACGTTTCTCCAAGCTAAAGAGCCCCAAGCATTTTAACCTTTCTTCATAGGGAAAGTGTTCCAACCCTTTAATCATTCTAGTTGCCCTTTTCTGGACTTTTTCCAATGCTATAATATCCTTTTTGAGGTGCGGTGACCAGAATTGCACACAGTACTCCAAATGAGACCGCATTCCTATTTAACAATTGTCTTTTATTTCCCGTGTATTGTACATTTTGAATTGTCACAGAGTGGAATAAATAACTGTAGCATGTTCAAATCGTTCAGCTCATCTTTTGAGTACCCACTTGTTTCAGTGGCTGGTTTTTCTTTGGTTTGTTTGGTGAGTCAGTCATAAATCTTGTCAGAGCTGTTCTTTCAAGAGCAGTTTCTGTCAGAGCTTTCTCAGCCCCACCAACCTCCCAAGGTGTCTGTTGTGGGGAAGGGAAGGGAAAGGAGATTGTAAGCCACTCTGAGACCGATTCCTCACTAGCCTTACCTTGCTCTCACTCTCTCTTCTCCGCGAGACTTCTGTTGGATTTCACACTATCAGCCCTGGGGCTGCAACTCACTCCACCTCTTTCGTGCAGCAAACAAGATCCTCTAAAAACCAATTTCTGTTTGCCGCACGAAAAAGGTGAAGGTAGTTGCTGCCCCGGGGCAGATAGTGTGAAATCCGACAGAAGCCCTGCAGAGAAGAGGAGCGTGAGAGCGGCATAAAGCTAGTGGGAAATCGGTCTGAGACTCCCAGTGAAGAGTGGGGTATAAATTCAAACTCCTACTCAAATGAACATATGAAGCTGCCTTATACTGAATCAGACCTTGGTCCCTCAAAGTCAGTATGGTCTACTCAGACTGGCAGCAGCTCTCCAGGGTCTCCAGCAGAAGTTTTTCACGCCTACTCGCCTGGATCCTTTTTAGTTGGAGATGCCGGGGATTGAACCTGGGACCTCCTGCTTACCAAGCAGAGGCTCTACCACTGAGGCATCATCCCTCCCCTAATATGAACATATGAAGCTGCCTTATACTGAATCAGACCCCCTCGGTCCATCAAAGTCAGTATTGTCTACTCAGACTGGCAGTGGCTCTACAGAGTCTCAAGCTGAGGATTTTCACACCTATTGCCTGGACCCTTTTTGGAGATGCCAGGGATTGAACCTGGGACCTTCTGCTTCCCAAGCAGACGCTCTACCACTGAGCCACAGCCCCATTCATGGCTCTCCAGGGTCTCAAGCTGAGGTTTTTCATGCCTACTTGCCTGGACTCTTTTTAGTTGGAAATGCCAGGGATTGAACCTGGGACCTTCTGCTTCCCAAGCAGATGCTCTACCACTGAGCCATCGTCCCTCCCTCCTACTCCTCCCTCTATTTCTTCTTATATCCCAAAAGCACCAACCTCAAAGGGCCTCTCTTTCATTTCCATACAGCAGGCACATCACTCCTGGGCACATCTGGAGGTGCATTGACCAAGAACAGAACTGCAGCTGGGTCAGGAAATGAAGAAAGAAAACGAAGAATGCTCCTAGTGTGCTGGGATTCTTTGATAAAATGCAAATGCTAAACAGAAGTCTCTTGTCTGCATCCATTCAGAGACAAAACATCGCTGGCCTTATCAAAGGAGGACAGTTGCAAACAAACCCAATGGAGATTGGATCCTTTCCTGACCAACAATGCGGTGTGGGGGGGGGGGGGGGAGGAAAACAGAACCAGAGACAGCTCAGCAGACCGTCAGCTCTTTTTCAACCTCTGGGCCAATTAAATCCGGCTGTGTGGGCATGCATGCATGCCTGGTTGTGTGCTTGCGCTGAGGTTTGCATTGAAATCCAAGCAAATAGCAACAAACCTCGGAGAACAGGAGAAATCTCACCAACAGCGGCGGCAGCCTGACGGAGATGCCAACTGGCAGACGATGAGGTGCGGGAAACGCACCACTGTTTGGAAAGCCTGTTTTTTCTGCCCTTCCATGATTGTCTGGTCCAGTGGACAGAGGATTTTTTTCCACAGAGGAGGGTGAAAGCAAAGCAAACACAGTCACCGTTTGAAAGCCGGCAGGGTTTTAAACCGCAGAGTAAAGGGGAAAATAAAAATAGCACCCAAGAAAGCTCTGTTTTGACTAGCCAGACATTGTGGAAAAGCAGTGTTACAAGGCTTAAGAACATAAGAGAAGCCATGTTGGATCAGGCCAATGGCCCATCCAGTCCAACACTCTGTGTCATAAGAACATAAGAGAAGCCATGTTGGATCAGGCCAATGGCCCATCCAGTCCAGTCCAACACTATCTCATAAGAACGTAAGAGAAGCCCTGTTGGATCTGGCCAATGGCCCATCCAGTCCAACACTCTGTGTCATAAGAACATAAGAGAAGCCCTGTTGGATCAGGCCAATGGCCCATCCAGTCCAACACTCTGTGTCTCACAGTGGCCAAATATATATATTTATACACACACACACACACACACACACACACACACACTGTAGCTAATAGCCACTGATGGAACTCCGCTCCATATTTTCATCCAATCCCCTCTTGAAGCTGGATATGCTTGTAGCAGCCGCCGCCTCCTGTGGCAGTGAATTCCACATGTTAATCACCCTTTGGGTGAAGAAGGACTTCCTTCTATCTGTTTTAACCTGACTGCTCAGCAATTTCATTGAATGCCCACGAGTTCTTGTATTGTGAGAAAGGGAGAAAAGGACTTCTTTCTCTACTTTCTCTATCCCATGCATAATCTTGTCAACCTCTATCATGTCACCCCACAGTTGACGTTTCTCCAAGCTAAAGAGCCCCAAGCGTTTTAACCTTTCTTCATAGGAAAAGTGTTCCAAACCTTTAATCATTCCAGTTGCCCTTTTCTGCACTTTTTCAAATGCTATAATATCCTTCCTGAGGTGCGGTGACCAGAATTGTACACAGTATTCTAAATGAGACCGCACCATTCGATTTATACAGGGGCATTATGATACTGGCTTGAATTAAATGCCTAGAAGAATGGGCCACAAAGTAACGGAAGCTGTTACTCTTCTGAAATTAGAATAACAGAATCAGTGTTGGAAGAAGAAGGAGGAGGAGGAAAAGGAGGGGGAGATTGGATTTATACTCTGCCCTTCACTACCCGAAGGAGTCTCAGAATGGCTTATAATCTCCTTTCCCTTCCCCTCCCCACAACAGACACCCTGTGAAGTAGTTGGAGCTGACGAGAACTCACAGTTTATCACAACACGAGAGACCCAGTCTGGTTAGTGGTTAAGTGCATGAACTCTAATTTGGGAGAACCGGGTATGATTCCTCATGCCTCCACAGGCCCTTTTTTTTGTAGCAGGAACTCCTTTGCATATTAGGCCACACCCCTGATGTAGCCAATCCTCCAAGAGCTTACAGCGCTCTTCGTACCGGGCCTACTGTAAGCTCCAGGAGGGTTGGCTACATCAGGAGGGTGTGGCCTAACAGGCAAAAGAGTTCTTGCTGCAAAAAAAAGCCCTTCTCCTCCACATGCAGCTGGGTGGCTTTGGTCAGACACAGTTCTCTCAGAGCTGTTCTCTCAGAGCAATTCTCTCAGAGCTCTCTCAGCCCCGCCTACCTCACGGGGTGTCTGTTGTGGGGAGAGAGTTGTAGAATTGAAGGCGATTGTAAGCTGCTCTGAGACTCCAAGTGAAGGGCAGGGCAAAAAACCATTCTTCTTCTTCTTTATCCTCTTCTTCTTCTTCTTCTTCCTCCCACAGAGTCTGGAGGCTGAGGCAGAGGACAGTGCCCATGCCTTCACTTCCAGCAAACCTGGGACTGAAAACAGCCTGGGACCAAGGTGGCCTGTGGACTTTGGCCCAGGTGTGAGATGAGTGGCCCCCATCCACAACTCACCCACTGCCACGGGGCTCCCCCAGCTCAGTTTGATGCTGGCCACCCGTGCTCCTCCAAAACATGAGGAACGTTTCCAGTAAGTTAAGAGGTCAGCCTAAAGAAAGTTGAGGAAAAAAAGAACTGAAATGAACTACCAGACAAGAGACGAGTCAGAGGCGGCGCACGAACAACAGACTACACGGCAGCTGCATGCAACCTTCCGCCACTGGAACAAACTTCCATTGCATCACACGGGGTCAGCCTGAAACACTCCTCTCGGATTGAAGAGGCTTCCCCTCTCAGACCCTGAGCCATTCCCACACGCTCCGAGCGCCTTTGGCCAACATTCCACTTTCTTCCTTCCCAGCTCATAGAATTCACATACGTGGAAAATGGAAAGAAAGCTGATCCCCATCCTCTGGATGGGAGTCTCAGGGCAGCCGTTCTTATCTGCATTTTAGATCATTGGAGAAGTCATCCAAGGGCTGTTTTCCCAACTTCTCACGCTGTCCCCTTCTCCTACACAGCCACCACCCAAACAAAAAAAAAAGAGAGAGACCCTTTAAGCTTTAGGCAAAAGGCAGCTCTGATCTAAACCATTTCTTGTTTTGTTGAACCCCCTGAAAAGTCCTAGTGCCCTCGGCCTGCAGACTTCTCTTTCAAAAGAGCCATCAAAATATATTGCTATGTTCAAACAGGACAGTATGTAAATTTGTGGGACTGATTGCAGGAAGAAGAAGAAGAAGATGATGATGATGATGATGATGATATTGGATTTATATCCGCCCTCCACTCCGAAGAGTCTCAGAGCAGCTCACAATCTCCTTTACCTTCCTCCCCCACAACAGACACCCTGTGAGGTAGATGAAGATATTAGATTTATATCCCGCCCTCCACTCCGAAGAGTCTCAGAGTGGCTCACAGTCTCCTTTCCCTTCCTCCCCCCACAACAGACACCCTGTGAGGTGGGTGGGGCTGGAGAGGGCTCTCACAGCAGCTGCCCTTTCAAGGACAACTCCTACCAGAGATAAGGCTGACCCAAGGCCATGCTAGCAGGTGCAAGTGGAGGAGTGGGGAATCAA